>NC_090652.1:199788798-199885506 GCF_040937935.1 Hyperolius riggenbachi | reverse complement strand
CTGGATAAGCAATGCATGTTACCGCATGATGTCATCTCAAAATTTGTTAATGCATGTTTTCTGCTCCCCCCCCCCTTTTTTGTTGCCTTTTACCCTCCTTCCACCTTAGGTCAGTAGAAGTGTAGGGTGTGGATCATGGGACACTCATTTATAACACGGGTGGAACAACGGGCGGAACAACTCGCTAGGGCAGGTAAGAGGGGATCGGGAGGTACACTGGTTTGGTTTTCCGGGGGCCTAGAGAGGCTGTGAAAAAGCTCACACAGCTGGCAAAAACAAAGGCCCACCCCGACATCACCATAGTACACATAGGGGGAAACTATTTGGGAACTAGTCCATTGCATCTCCTGATGCTGGAGAAAAAGGAGCTACTGCGGAGCATCCGAAGTTTTTTCCGGGAACAACCATCATATGGTCCGAAATGAGCCCGAGATCCAAATGGCGCCCACCCGACTGAAAGAGTCTTAAACCGTTCCAGACAAAGAGTCAACAGAGCCATATCAAAGTTCATAGTCAAACGAGGGGGCATTGCCTTTCGGCACAGACTCTTGGAGAGCTGGGAGGGACATTTCGACAGGGACGGGGTGCACCTAAGCGGTCTGGGGAGCGATACTTTCCTTTTTGGGATGAGAGAGGCCCTAGAAGCCGCGCTCTTGCTGAGGGCGGGCATTCGTCCCTGAAGGGGCAGGTACGAATGCCGTGGCGGGTCCATGACAATGCCGGCCTGGACGACATCGAAACGAGAAGTACACACCGAGCTTAGTGAATGAAATAAGGCATTTTATGCTAGGAGTGCATAGTGCTGGTTATGATACATGAGTGCCAAGTGGCAATGGTTTCATGGGTCATTAATCCGGATGGCTTTAGGGTGGGTCATCGACGGGTTAATGGCACCATTCTCGTCACTGGGGAGGTGCAGTGGCATAAAGTTTAATGGTTGTCACTGGCAGGTTCAGTGGCAAAGCAAATGTTGATTGAAAGCCGGTGGTTGGTATATATGGACCCTCACGAAGAGGGAGGGCATTGTCATGGGACCTGTCAGAGCGCGGTTATACAAGTTTCTCAAATTGTTAATGCATTTTAATAAAGCTGTGGCCTTTAAACTCCAATTGGGTGTCATAGCTTTATTTCAGGTTGTGGGGAAAGTCCACCCAGATGGGCACTGCCCAGTCAAGCTCACATGCCAAATCCAGGACTCACAGACTAATGAAAAAGCAGAAAAAGAAGAGAAGGCACAGGGCAATATTGTGAATGACTATATCATTACTGTAGATCCCTAATCCCCGCCAGTGGTGAACTGATAAACTTGTGAACTAAAACAGAAAACTGAATCCTGATCAGTGCACATACAGTAGCAATCAAAACTATGTGAACCCTTTGGAATTATATGGATTTCTGCACAAATTGGTCATAAAATGTGATCTTATCTTCATCCAACAATAGACTATCACATTCTGCTTAAACTTTACTAGAGATGGCCCGAACCTCCGATTTTAGGTTCGCGAATCGGGTTCACGAACTTCCGCAAAAGTTCGGTTAGCCCGAGCTTTCGCAAACCGCAATAGACTTCAATGGGGAGGTGAACTTTGAAAACTAGAAACACTTATGCTGGCCAGAAAAGTGATGGAAAAGATGTTTCAAGGGGTCTAACATCTGAGTTTTTGGATGGATGAGTGGGATAGACGCCAAAAGTCCCGGGGAAAAATCTGGATTTGACGCAAAGCAGTTTTAAGGGCAGAAATCACATTGCATACTAAATTAGAGGCCTAAAGTGCTTTAAAACATATTGCATGTGCATACATCAATCAGGGAGTGTAATTAAAGTACTGCTTCACACTGACACACCAAACTCACTGTGTAACGCACCACAAACAGATGTTTGTGTTGTGATGGCCGTGCTGGACTGGTGCGCACCATGGCGAGAGTGCAGGCGATAGCGGTTTTCAAGCCCATATGGTCGCCAGGCTGAGGTAGCTCAATGACAGAACAACAGTGATTGTCCAGCTGATCGAATTTGGTCTGTCCACAATGAAGCAACAACCTTATTATCCTTATTATCCACCTGGAGTCCTGGTGGACCCTGTTGGTGTTGGCGGAGAAGGCAGTCAAGCGGCCTGCAGGCAGAGATGCTGTGTGGGGACCGACTTAGTCTCGGGACAGGCAGTCACACGGCGTGCAGGCAGAGATGGTGTGTGTGTGGGGACTGACTTAGTCTTTGGGCAGGCCTGAGCGTGCTTTGCAGACCAGGCATCCGTGGTCAGATGGACTCTTGACCCAATGCTGTGTGCCAGAGATGTCACCACTTGCCTTTCAACATCACGGTACAGTTTAGGTATCGCCTTTTTTTAGAAAAAATTGCGGCCTGGTATCCTCCACTGCGGTGTGTGGCTTTGCTTGTGTGTGCTGCTTTTCCTCAGGTGGTCATCCCATTGCAGTTTGTGCTTTGTCATCATGTGCCTTCGTAAGGTAGTTGTCCCTACGCGGGTCTTAGTCTTTCCACGGCTCAATTTTTGGTTTCAGAGAGTACAGATGGCATTGCTCTCATCTGAGGCAGACACACACAAAAATGTCCACACCGCTGAGCCCTGGGGTGATGGCACTTTGGTGGTGGCGGCCGACTGAGTGTTAAGTGGGGTGCCAGAATCAGAGCAGGAGGAGGAAGATATGTCACACTTCCGTGCGGAAGCTGTGAAAGATGAGGTGTTCTGAGTTAAATAGTCAACTACGTCCTGACAATATTGGGGGTTGAACACTGTACTTTGGTCGAGGGCCACACGAAATCACGACAGCGCGACCTAGAACAGACCTGCCAGGTGGCCTCCCTCTGGCTCTGCCTTTTGTTTTGTCCATATTGGGGGGGGATGAAGTGAAAGGTATGCACTGACTTGACTAATACAATGTACGGTTACACAGGTGTAGTGAACAGGTATGCATGGAGTGGTATATCACACTGCAAGCGCTCATGTGGGTAGGTGGGTGCACTGAACAACAGGTAGGTAGATATATGCAGTGCTGTTGGGTAGTACAAATGTGCACCTGTCACACACACGTACCGTGAACAGGTACAATGACTGGTGGTATTAAATATCACACTGCGTGCACTCACGTGGGTACGTGGGTGCACTGAACAACAGGTAGGTAGGTATATGCAGTGCTGCTGGGTATTACAAATGTTCACCTGTCCAGAGCGGGGACAAGGTCCTCCAGCACCCAAGGCTGAGATACCAAAGTGACCCCTCCATCCCTCCCACCCCAGCTGTTACACACTGATTGCTATTAGACTAAGAGGGCCACAGGGCCCACAACCTCCCCAACACCTTAATATCTAGTTATCTGGCTTGCAGTCACTGCTATGTATCCCCTTTTCTTATTTATTTCTGCTTCATACACAATTAGGAATGACAGCTGAATGAATTGTGTGCCCCCTCCTACACTGCGCCCTGAGGCTGGAGCCTCTCCAGCCTATGCCTCGGCCCGGCCTTGCACCTGTCACACATGTACCGTTAACAGGTGCAATGACTGGTAGTATTGGGTAGGGTAGGTACGTGGGTAGGTAGGTAGGTAGGTAGGTGGACTAAACAGTGAACAGGTGCAGTGATTGGGGTTACAAATGTGCAGCTGCCTATCACACACACAGGTAGTCACTGAATGTGCTGGGCCTGGCAGTGGAATTAAGGGGCCAAAGGCCAGCTGCGACTGACTGACAGGGCTCTATATAAATATAATGCATGTGGGCCACACACACACACACACACACACACACAAAAAAAATAGATCAAAAGAACAAGATTAGCTCTCAAAAGAGCTGTTGAGGGGTGCTTTTTTAGCAATAAGAATCAGCAAGGAGTAAGCTAACAAGCTTCCAAGAGCCTACCTAAGCTTTCCCTATGAGAGTCTGCAGCAGCTCTCCCTTCTCTAATTACTGCAGGCACACGAGTGAGTAAAATGCCTGACGCTGCCTCCCTTTTATAAGGGGGGGAGGGCCTCCAGGAGGGAGTGTAGCCTGATTGGCTTCAATGTGCCTGCTGACTGTGATGTAGAGGGTAAAAGTTGACCCTAATGATACACTATGGGGGCGAATTGAACTTCCGCAAAAGTTTGCGGTTCTCCGCGATCGCGAACCACGGAAGTTTGCCAGGAACCATTTGCGGGGCGAACCGTTCGGGCCATCTCTAAACTTTACCACCACTTTGCCACTGCTGTTCAAAAAACACATTGCTGCACTTTTAAAGTTTGCAAAAGAACACCTAGATGTTCTACAGCAGTACTGGCAAAGTATTCTGTGGACAGATGAAACCAAAGTTGAGTTGTTTGGAAGAAACACACAACACTAGGGCCCATTTGCAATTCACTTTTTCTCCTGCGTTTTCTTCTAGGTGATATTTTCACAACTTGTCAGAAAATGCCTTTTAACCTACTAAAAAGCAAGAAAATGCTAAAAATAAATTTGATAGTACTTTCACACCAACTTTGAGTACTTTTTCAACTGTAAAATGCCAAAAATTCAGTTTAAAGAAAAGATAAAAAATATCTTCTAGGAGATAACTCAGGTGAAAAAATTAATTGCATATGGGCCTATGTCTGGAGAAAAAGAGGCACATCACACCAACATCAAAACCTCATCCCTACGATATGGTAGTGGGGGCATCATGGTTTGGGGCTGCCTTGCTGCATCAGGGCCTGAATAGATTGCAATCATCAAAGGAAAAATTAATTCCAAAGTTTATCAAGACATTTTGCAGGAGAACTGAAGGCCATCTGCCCACCAGCCGAAGCTCAGCAGAAGATGGGTGTTGCAACAGGACAACAACCCAAAGCATAGAATTAAATCAACAGAATGGCTTAAACAAGAGAAAATATGCCTTCTGGAGTGGCCCAGTCAGAGTCCTGACCTCAACCCGATTGAGATGCTGTGGCATGACCTCTAGAAAGCGATTTACACCAGACATCCCAAGATTATTGTTGAACATAAACAGTTCTGTAAAGAGCAATGGTCAAGAATTACTCCTGACCGTTGTGTACATCTGATCTGCAATTACAGGAAACGTTTGGTTGAGGTTATTGCCGACAAAGGAGGTTCAACCAGTCTTTAAATCCAAGGTTTCACACACTTTTTCCACGAGCACTGTGAATGTTTACATGGTGTGTTCAATAAAACATAGAAACATTTAATTATTTGTGTGCTATTTGGTTTAAGCAGAAGGTGACTGTACTACCTGGTGTTACCCAAAAAACAAACAAACCAAACAGAAATTGCCTTAAAGCGGATCCGAGATGAAAAACTAACTATAACAAGTAATTTGTCTATATATCTTATCTAAAGTTTAGATAGTTTACACAGCAAATCTAGCTGCAAACAGCTTTAATAGAATAAGAATATTTCTTCCTGTGATACAATGGCAGCAGCCATGTTTGCAAACATTACACAGAGGCAGGCTTATCTGCATCTTGAGCAAACAAAACTAATCCTCCCTTCCTCCTCCCTCCTCCCCTCTGCCTCTGAAATCTCTGGCTAGTAATACCTCTCCCTCCTCCTGCCCAGACTGAGCTCCCATGAGCCCTTGCTACTGTCTGAAAGTGCCTTGGCTCTCTGAAAACTTGTGGGAGTGGCTTATTTAGTTTAATGGAAATTAGAGCATTAAAACAAAAACAAAAAACTATTTGGCTTGAGGCATACCCTATAAACAATAGGAAAGGAACACAATTATGCAATGAGTAAAAGTTCATCTCGGATCCACTTTAAGGGCAGGCTATCAGTGCTTCATTAATTGATGTCAGCCTATAAGATAGAAGCTTCCATCAATGGACCCTATAATAAAATCATACCTTTTAAATGACAGATTGTTAATTGTTGGTCGTTCTCTTCCCAGAGGCACTTTAAAGTGTATGTTTTTGTATACTTAAGTTAGGCTTTAATAGTGTAAAATAGGGCCCTGATCAATGAAATGTAATATACTGTACATGAGTTATTTACTTTTTTGCCCCCTTTTAAAATATATGATCAGAGATACCAAATAATGTGCAGAGCAAAAGTCGTCTCTAGGCCAGGTGCTCTCCATTCACATGACTGTGTATAGCTGCTTTTACATTATATAAGCCAGATCTCATCTGTCATTGAAACTGTCCTTAGGGACATTTTTCACTCTCTTCTTGCTGTCTCATGTGCAGATAACTGAAATTACCAGCACTTGAGGAGGAGCGCAGCAACAGTAATCTCTACTAGTTATAAAAAACACTAATTTCCTCCCCCCCTTCTTTAAAGTAGTTGAAAAAAAAATTGGACACTAAGGGCCTGAGCCTACTAATGCAGTTGTGTCCGTTTCTGTCCACCTTTTAGCATCTGTAACATTGATGTGTTGCTGAGAAGCGGACACAACTGCACACAACTGTTAGTGGGCTCAGGCCCTAAGCAGAGATCAGTCCTTTCCACAGCCAAAACTTACTGTCTAAAGCCTTGTACACACATGCAAGGAATTTCGCCAGCGAGGGATCATTACTCAATCCCTCAGATGACAGTGGGGGCCTGACACTGTACTCATGCATTACTACCCTGTAGGCTAGTAAAGTGTTCTTTCGTCACGTGGGGGGGGGGGGGGGGGGGAGGCCGATGGAGTGGTGCGCAAGTGATGTCAAGTGGCAGGTGGGGTGGCAAGGGCAATGCTCTTAGCCAGTGATCAGCCAGGTTGATCTGCCCGGCGGATGTCTGGCTGAGGCATTTAGCACCACTGTGATCCTTGGCAGAGGCAGCCAAGGCCAGCACTACCATAGAGGCAAAGGGGGCAATTGCCCCAGGGCCCCAGAGCATGTAGGGGCCCCCAAGACATCTATATCCCATCTTAACTGTTGCTCCCTGTTGCTCCTGGGGCCTCTGCAGAGTATTTGGCAGAGCAGCATCTCACCTGTGCTGGAGGGCAGGTGAGACACTACACTGCCAAAGACTCTGCAGTTTAGTTGGGTGGTAATCGGGAAGGAAGGTCAGCAGCCAGCTTTGGGGCCCAGGAGGGAAATTTTTTGCAAAAAAAGGACCCCGAATGCAGCTTTTTGGTTGGGGGGGTATCTATTGGGGGGGTCCCCGGATTTACTCTGCCCCGGGGGCGCCCCACAGTTACTAGAACCAGCCCTGGAGGCAGCCGTTCACAGTCGCCTCAGTTGAGTTTCATTTAGCCTGTTTATGTGTCGTTTAGTGTCTATGGCTGCTTTCATTTGCTCTCCAGAGACCAAAGCAAACCACTAGAATTTTTTTACCCATAAACTTCAATGACACGCACGCACGCACGCACGCACACACACACACACACACACACACACACACACACACACACACACATACATTTTATGTCTCCAGGCATAGCTTGCATACCAGATGAATTGGATTACACAGGTGTCAAGTAGCCATACACTGCAATTTGCATGGAGTATGCCCAGCTGGGAGATGGCTTTGCATATCTGTTCATCACATAAAATGGAGCAATAATGTAAAGCTAAGTACACACATGATGCGTCTACTGTCGCCCCTTAGAGAATGGGAAATGATCCCTCATCAACAAATTGAACGCTGATGCTGTCCAGATGCATTGTTAGACTGTTGCTATGGTGAGGGGGCGGAGGGACATGATGGAGTACCTTCCTGCGTTCAGAGAGATCGGAAATAACATTGCGATCAGGCATTCTCGGGTGTTGGGGGTCAATAAGGATTCGACATGTTAGATACTTGAAGTGTTTCCAAGCCGAAGCTCGAGTACAAAATCAGATAAGTATCTGATTTAATAGAAGATAACCTCAGGATCTCATTGAGGCTTCCCTCGCTATTCCTTGGTCCCCCATTGCTAAGCGTGGCCCCCGGAAGACTAGCGACAATGCATTGTCGCAGCTCTTCATCCTGGTTCAAGTGCGTGCAATAGCCAACTGAGCCCGCCCACACATAGGCAGTAGCATGGAGCCACGGGCTCCACTTAAACCAGGAAAAGGAGCTGCACGGACCCGATGTGAACAGGGGCCGCGCTCAGCAATGGGGGGAACGGGCTTAGCAACCAGGGGCTTGTTACAACTGAAGGAAGCCTCATTAGGATCCTGAGGCTTCCCTTTCTAAATAGATTTGAACCTGAGTTTTGGCTCAGGTTCGCTTTTAAGTGAACCTGTAGGGAAAGTAAGTGCTGAGGGAGGGGTACTTACTTTGGGAGGGAGAAGCCTCTGGATCCTAATGAAGCTTCCCCTGTCTTCCTCCACCAGCACTGCCAATTCTGAACACAGAGCTACAAAAATATTTACATTGCCTGCCTTGCGCAGGCGCAGTAGCGTATCTCCGCTCGGACTCTGGTGGTAATTAGAGATGGGTCGAACGGTTCGCCGGCGAACGGTTCCAGGCGAACTTCGGGTGGTTCGCCTTTCCCGGAAGTTCAAATCGCCCCATAATGCTCTATGAGGGTCAACTTTGACCCTCTGCATCACAGTCAGCAGGCGCATTGTAGCCAATCCGGCTATACTAAGCCCTGGAGCCCCACCCCCCTTTATATAAGGCAGGCTCTGGCGGCCATTAGGCCCCGTTCACACTTGCGGTTTTGTCAAAACCGCACCGGATGTCCGGACCGCACCGGAGCCGGACCGGACCTGAACCGTACGGTTCCTGTCCGGATCCGGTCCGGATCCGGTCCGGTTGCATACGGTTTCCGTGCGGTATGAACACGGTTGCGGTCCGGATCCGGATTCTTAAAGAGATAACAACCTGTATAAATACCTGGGGTTCTGGGAGGTCAGCAGAAGCTCTGGGGTCATTGTTGGAGACAGCTGGACGTGTGGAAACCATCCTTGGATACAGAGACAGCAGTTGGGACCATGGATCCAGTCATTTTTTACGCTTATTACCTGGGAATTCTCTCCTTCCTGTTGTTTACCTACTACTATGTGGGGAGAAGGCGTGCTCCTCGCAGGAGATGGTGGGTGCACCCTCTACTAGCCAGGAGGCAGAGGAAGGGAGAGTTCCAGGCCCTCTACCGGGACCTCAGACGACACCCACAGAAGTTCTACAGCTACACTCGGATGTCTATTCCCCTGTAAGTATCTAGGCCTAAATACACCAACCCCCACCATCCCTAAACACCCCACCCTCACCCCCACAACACCTCATCCCTGTATACCTAGCTAAACACACCACCCTGACCCCCACACCCCTGTATACCTAGCTATACACTACACCCCCACCCTCCACAACACTCCCAAACCTCTGTAAACACACCTCCCCCATCCTCCACCCAACACCTTGTCCCACAACATACTTTACAGCTTCTTCCTTTACATCTCCTGACAGGTTTGATACCCTTTTGGAGATGGTGAAGGATGACCTTAGGAAGAAGGATACCACGTTCAGGAGAGCAGTCACACCACAAGAACAACTACTCATCACACTGAGGTATGTAAAAACAAATTTTTTTATTGCAAAAACAACCACTTTCCAACATGGAAACATTCTTCCAACATGGAAGACAAAAAAATAACATATCAATGGTATAGCCCGGTCAGTTTTAAGGAACACCAACCACCAACTTTGTGCTGGAAGAGTTGCAGGGCATAGCTGCCCAAGTGTCTTTCGGGGACACCAGTACCTAATATTAAAGTGCTTCAAAAACCTAACCACTGGCACAGGACCCTCTGAGCCATGGATGAAGGACACAGGGCAGTGAAAAGGCTAGGCCTCTCACCGACCAGTCAAGGTGTCCTTCATCCATGGCTCCTAGGGTCTTGTGCAAGTGATTAGGAACAAGAACAAAGTGAGGAGCAAGAGGAACCGATGGCAGAGGTGCATGACTACAGGTGCAGTGCAACAGGCACAAGGTTGTGACCCAGGTAGTGTCTTTCGGGGACACCAGGCCCTAATAAATTGAAGTGCTTTAAAAACCTAACCACTGGCACATGACCCTCTGAGCCATGGATGAAGGACACAGGGCAGTGAAAAGGCTAGGCCTCTCACCGACCAGTCAAGGTGTCCTTCATCCATGGCTCCAAGGGTCTTGTGCAAGTGGTTAGGAACAAGAACAAAGTGAGGAGCAAGAGGAACCGATGGCACAGGTGCATGACTACAGGTGCAGTGCAACAGGCACAAGGTTGTGACCCAGGTAGTGTCTTTCGGGGACACCAGGCCCTAATAAATTGAAGTGCTTTAAAAACCTAACCACTGGCACATGACCCTCTGAGCCATGGATGAAGGACACAGGGCAGTGAAAAGGCTAGGCCTCTCACCGACCAGTCAAGGTGTCCTTCATCCATGGTTTCAAGGGTCTTGTGCAAGTGGTTAGGAACAAGAACAAAGTGAGGAGCAAGAGGAACCGATGGCACAGGTGCAGGACTACAGGTGCAGTGCAACAGGCACAAGGTTGTGACCCAGGTAGTGTCTTTCGGGGACACCAGGCCCTAATAAATTGAAGTGCTTTAAAAACCTAACCACTGGCACATGACCCTCTGAGCCATGGATGAAGGACACAGGGCAGTGAAAAGGCTAGGCCTCTCACCGACCAGTCAAGGTGTCCTTCATCCATGGCTCCAAGGGTCTTGTGCAAGTGGTTAGGAACAAGAACAAAGTGAGGAGCAAGAGGAACCGATGGCACAGGTGCATGACTACAGGTGCAGTGCAACAGGCACAAGGTTGTGACCCAGGTAGTGTCTTTCGGGGACACCAGGCCCTAATAAATTGAAGTGCTTTAAAAACCTAACCACTGGCACATGACCCTCTGAGCCATGGATGAAGGACACAGGGCAGTGAAAAGGCTAGGCCTCTCACCGACCAGTCAAGGTGTCCTTCATCCATGGCTCCAAGGGTCTTGTGCAAGTGGTTAGGAACAAGAACAAAGTGAGGAGCAAGAGGAACCGATGGCACAGGTGCAGGACTACAGGTGCAGTGCAACAGGCACAAGGTTGTGACCCAGGTAGTGTCTTTCGGGGACACCAGGCCCTAATAAATTGAAGTGCTTTAAAAACCTAACCACTGGCACATGACCCTCTGAGCCATGGATGAAGGACACAGGGCAGTGAAAAGGCTAGGCCTCTCACCGACCAGTCAAGGTGTCCTTCATCCATGGCTCCAAGGGTCTTGTGCAAGTGGTTAGGAACAAGAACAAAGTGAGGAGCAAGAGGAACCGATGGCACAGGTGCATGACTACAGGTGCAGTGCAACAGGCACAAGGTTGTGACCCAGGTAGTGTCTTTCGGGGACACCAGGCCCTAATAAATTGAAGTGCTTTAAAAACCTAACCACTGGCACATGACCCTCTGAGCCATGGATGAAGGACACAGGGCAGTGAAAAGGCTAGGCCTCTCACCGACCAGTCAAGGTGTCCTTCATCCATGGCTCCAAGGGTCTTGTGCAAGTGGTTAGGAACAAGAACAAAGTGAGGAGCAAGAGGAACCGATGGCACAGGTGCAGGACTACAGGTGCAGTGCAACAGGCACAAGGTTGTGACCCAGGTAGTGTCTTTCGGGGACACCAGGCCCTAATAAATTGAAGTGCTTTAAAAACCTAACCACTGGCACATGACCCTCTGAGCCATGGATGAAGGACACAGGGCAGTGAAAAGGCTAGGCCTCTCACCGACCAGTCAAGGTGTCCTTCATCCATGGCTCCAAGGGTCTTGTGCAAGTGTTTAGGAACAAGAACAAAGTGAGGAGCAAGAGGAACCGATGGCACAGGTGCATGACTACAGGTGCAGTGCAACAGGCACAAGGTTGTGACCCAGGTAGTGTCTTTCGGGGACACCAGGCCCTAATAAATTGAAGTGCTTTAAAAACCTAACCACTGGCACATGACCCTCTGAGCCATGGATGAAGGACACAGGGCAGTGAAAAGGCTAGGCCTCTCACCGACCAGTCAAGGTGTCCTTCATCCATGGCTCCAAGGGTCTTGTGCAAGTGGTTAGGAACAAGAACAAAGTGAGGAGCAAGAGGAACCGATGGCACAGGTGCAGGACTACAGGTGCAGTGCAACAGGCACAAGGTTGTGACCCAGGTAGTGTCTTTCGGGGACACCAGGCCCTAATAAATTGAAGTGCTTTAAAAACCTAACCACTGGCACATGACCCTCTGAGCCATGGATGAAGGACACAGGGCAGTGAAAAGGCTAGGCCTCTCACCGACCAGTCAAGGTGTCCTTCATCCATGGCTCCAAGGGTCTTGTGCAAGTGGTTAGGAACAAGAACAAAGTGAGGAGCAAGAGGAACCGATGGCACAGGTGCATGACTACAGGTGCAGTGCAACAGGCACAAGGTTGTGACCCAGGTAGTGTCTTTCGGGGACACCAGGCCCTAATAAATTGAAGTGCTTTAAAAACCTAACCACTGGCACATGACCCTCTGAGCCATGGATGAAGGACACAGGGCAGTGAAAAGGCTAGGCCTCTCACCGACCAGTCAAGGTGTCCTTCATCCATGGCTCCAAGGGTCTTGTGCAAGTGGTTAGGAACAAGAACAAAGTGAGGAGCAAGAGGAACCGATGGCACAGGTGCAGGACTACAGGTGCAGTGCAACAGGCACAAGGTTGTGACCCAGGTAGTGTCTTTCGGGGACACCAGGCCCTAATAAATTGAAGTGCTTTAAAAACCTAACCACTGGCACATGACCCTCTGAGCCATGGATGAAGGACACAGGGCAGTGAAAAGGCTAGGCCTCTCACCGACCAGTCAAGGTGTCCTTCATCCATGGCTCCAAGGGTCTTGTGCAAGTGGTTAGGAACAAGAACAAAGTGAGGAGCAAGAGGAACCGATGGCACAGGTGCAGGACTACAGGTGCAGTGCAACAGGCACAAGGTTGTGACCCAGGTAGTGTCTTTTGGGGACACCAGGCCCTAAATTATTAGTGCTTCTAAAACCTAACGACTGGCACAGGACCCTCTGAGCCATGGATGAAGGACACAGGTCAGTGAAAAGGCTAGGCCTCTCACCGACCAGTGAAGGTGTCCTTCACCCATGGCTCCAAGGGTCTTGTGCAAGTGATTAGGATCAACAAAGTAAGGAACAAGAGGAATCAAAGGCACAGGTGCAGGACTACAGGTGCAGTGCAACAGGCACAAGGTTGTGACCCAGGTAGTGTCTTTCGGGGACACCAGGCCCTAAAGTTCAAGTCCAGCAAAACCAAAAGTTAAAAAGCCCTGTGATGGTATCCTTCCTCCGAGGATCGGAGGTATTCAGAGGAGCATGTCCAGGAACAATTTGACTTTTTTTTTCAAATTGTATCGGCACCACTACTAGAAAAGGTGGGAGTTGCTGCCTGGAAATCTGGACTCTCTTGGGTGCTGGTCGTGGATGAGCTGGACCCTGACAGCGGTGGCCCATATTGACTGCCTCTGTAGCCGGTGTACATCTGTGATGATTGCCAGGTGGGCACCGCTGTTGGTTGTGGGGGTCTAAAAATTGGTGGTTGCAATAATGGCGTGTCCATGTGCTGTTTAATCACCTCCAGCAAATTGGAATGGCACGCCATCAGGTTTTGTGAAGGCACCTTTTCAAGATATGGTATTAGAGACATCACAGTGTGAAAACACGGGTGTGCCTGCAATTTCAGTAGTTCCTTGCTTTGTTGATGCATTTGCTGCATCATGTTCTGCAGCTGGCCCACCGACTGATGATGCTGTGCACGCAGTTGGTCGATTTCTCCTCTGTGCATCTCATGCATCATTTTAAGCTCGTCCCTGTAGTGCCCATGTACAGCGTCGAGCTCACATTGCAGTGAAGTGATGTGGGACTTGTACTGCTCCATGATATGGCCCCTGTCCTCATCTTGCAACTGCCGGGTTATGAGAGTTTGGTGGCTCTGAAGAATCCCGAGAAGTCCGGAGACAGCCCCGGACATCTCGGACTCTGTCTCTCTCCTTGTTGGGGGGAGGGTACCTCGACGCCTCACTGGTGTGGTGGTCCTCACTGGTGGTGTGGCAGCATCTTCCCGTCCTCTGGCCTGTGTCGGGGTTGCCCTGCGCGCTGGTTGTGCTGCAGTCTCTCGGTGCTCCTCACTTTGTTCTTGTTCCCCTGGAGCTTCCATAGCGGTCGATTGTGGAGGTTCAGCTTCTTCCACACTCGGTCCTGCAACCTCAACATCCAAGCTCTCTTCTGCCAAGTCATCATCAAAGGACGGAGTTGTGATGAAGGACTCCCTCCTCCTACTCCTCGCCTCGGGGAAATAGGTTACATCGGCGACGTCATCATCCACCAAGCTCTCCTCACTGCTGAACCGTGCCTCCTGGGTCGGTTCCTCTTGCTCCAAATTGTCTTCAGTCCTGTAGATAAAAAAAATATTTATTGGTGTGCCAAACAGCATGTGGCGTCAATTCACAGAGCTAGCAAACACTAGCAATCACTTTATCACCCGTTTCTACCCAACATTTGATAAAGCTTGTGAGAAAAGTTCGCTAGCCATGGGAATTGAGGCCATAGCAATACATGGCCGAAGTCATGGTAAATGAGCTCTCAGTTCCTGCCCACAGTAGTGGTACTTACAGTCTAGGTTCCAGGCTTGCATTGATGAAAGACAATTGCTTGGCAAATTGGTAGTCTTTTTGTCGCCTTCCCCCGCCACTGCCACTTCGTTCGGCAAGTTTTTTCTTCCGTAGCCATTTCACATATGCATCCCGTATATTGCGCCACCTTGTCTTGTACCTTTCTCCTGTAACGACATGAAAAATTGATTTCGATTATTTCTCTTGTAGGTACATTGCAACTGGACAAACATATACATCGCTACATGTCACATTTCGTATTGGGAAGAGCACGGTGGCAGGCATCGTCGTGAGGACTTCGAGGATCCTTTGGACGCGACTGAGGGCCAGATACATGCCTGTGCCGGACACCACGAAATGGGAGGAGATCGCCCAGGGCTTCTGGACCGAGTGCAAGTTTCCTAATTGTGTTGGCGCACTGGATGGGAAACACATCCGGATTCAGAAACCCGTGGGGAGTGGCAGCCATTATTTCAACTATAAAAAATACTTCAGCATTGTTCTAATGGCAGTGGCAGATGCGGACTACAAGTTTGTGTACGTGGATGTGGGGTCGTACGGTAGTTCCAATGACTCTGGAATTTTCCAGCGTACGACCCTTTGCCGGCTGATGGAGGAAGGCAGACTGCGTCTCCCCCGTGACAGACCCTGGCCTGGGACAAGGGCACCGGCCTACCCCTATGTGTTTGTGGGGGACGAGGCCTTCGCCCTGTCCGACCATGTAATGCGTCCGTACCCAGACAGGGGACTTGATGCCAGCCAGCTACACTTCAATGCTCGGTTGAGCCGTGCAAGGAGAATGGTGGAGTGCACATTTGGGATCCTGGTGTCAAAGTGGAGGGTGTTCCACACACCCATGCTGCTGAAACCGGGCAACGCAGTTGTCGTGGTGAAGGCAGCATGCATCCTCCACAACTTTGTGCGGCAGGAGGAAAGAGAGACTCCGGAACCCCCGAATGTGCTTCCACTAATGCCCCTGCGGAGGTATGCAACCAGGCCAAGGGTAGTGTCACTGCGGAACAGGGACCAACTGAGACTTTATTTTACCACACCACCTGGACGAGGGTGAATGTTTGGTTTTTAATATGTTTTGTTGAAATGTGTTTATTTTGGAGTTTCAAGTTTGAGTGATTTTAAATGTATTAATTTTTTACAATAAATTGATGTATAATAATTGGTCATTGTGTATGTTTTATGTGCACAGGTGGGGTACATCGCAGGTGGGTGGGATACAACACAGGTGGGGTACAGGTGGGTGGGATACATCACAGGTGGGGTACAGGTGGGTGGGATACAACACAGGTGGGTGGGATACATCACAGGTGGGGTAGAGGTGGGTGGGATACAACACAGGTGGGGTACAGGTGGGTGGGATACATCACAGGTGGGGTACAGGTGGGTGGGATACATCACAGGTGGGGTACAGGTGGGTGGGATACAACACAGGTGGGGTACAGGTGGGTGGGATACAACACAGGTGGGTGGGATACATCACAGGTGGGGTAGAGGTGGGTGGGATACAACACAGGTGGGGTACAGCGCAGGTGGGTGGGATACATCACAGGTGGGTGGGATACATCACAGGTGGGTGGGATACAACACAGGTGGGGTACAGGTGGGTGGGATACATCACAGGTGGGGTACAGGTGGGTGGGATACAACACAGGTGGGTGGGATACATCACAGGTGGGGTAGAGGTGGGTGGGATACAACACAGGTGGGGTACAGGTGGGTGGGATACATCACAGGTGGGGTACAGGTGGGTGGGATACATCACAGGTGGGGTACAGGTGGGTGGGATACATCACAGGTGGGGTACAGGTGGGTGGGATACAACACAGGTGGGTGGGATACATCACAGGTGGGGTAGAGGTGGGTGGGATACAACACAGGTGGGGTACATCGCAGGTGGGTGGGATACATCACAGGTGGGTGGGATACATCACAGGTGGGTGGGATACAACACAGGTGGGGTACAGGTGGGTGGGATACATCACAGGTGGGGTACAGGTGGGTGGGATACAACACAGGTGGGTGGGATACATCACAGGTGGGGTAGAGGTGGGTGGGATACAACACAGGTGGGGTACAGGTGGGTGGGATACATCACAGGTGGGGTACAGGTGGGTGGGATACATCACAGGTGGGGTACAGGTGGGTGGGATACATCACAGGTGGGGTACAGGTGGGTGGGGAACAGGTGGGTGGGCCACGGGTGGGTGGGCAACACGTGGGTGACACAAATCCATAGCAAAAGTTGAATACATCACAAGCTTAAACCACAAGCCCCCCCCAAAAAAAACTTCTAGTCAACATACCCTCTGTGCCTTGCTGTCTCTTGCTCAAGTTCTCAAAGTCCTCCACATACAGCTTGGCAATTTTTTTCCACAGGCCTCTGCATTTTTTGATGTTGCTGTGGTCCGCATCCCCCTTGTCCCACAGGGCTGGTACCTGCTGCACCTGTAGGATGAGGTCTTCTGATGTGTAGGGCCTCACCCCCTCGCTATCAGACTGATCCTGCTCCATATTGCTGCCAAAGAGCTCCAGCATGAAGTCACTGCTGCTCCACTCTGTGAACGCTGGTGCCATGTGGTCCCCATCCAAAATGGCCACCATACCATAGAGTCTGCATAGGAAGTGTGGTACAACATCCGGTTTTTATAGCCAGTGTGTTGTGCGCTCTCCGGTTCTCATTGGTTTCCATTGGCCGGATGCAACATTCCGGCTCCGGTCCGGATACGTCAGCCGGACCAGCCGGACCAAAAAATAGCGCATGTTGGAACGGACGCCGGAGTCCGGATCCGGTCCGGCTCCGGTCCGGACGAAACGGACGCATGTGAACGGTCGCATAGACTTTCATTGCTATGCCGTGCGTCCGTTTCGTCCGGTCCGCATGCGGTCCGGCTCCGGCACGGCTCCGGCACGGCGATTCCGGATAGCAACCGCTAATGTGAACCGGGCCTTAGCCTCACTCGTGTGCCTGCTAGAGACAGAATAGGGACAGCTGCTGCAGACTTGTTCTCCTAGGGACAGATTAGTCAGGCTCTTGCCTTCTTAGCTTGCTTAGCTGAATCTTATTGCTATAATAGCGCCCCAGAAAAGCTCTTTTCAGAGCTCATCCTGCTCGTATGATCAATTTTTTTTTCTGTGTTTGAAACTGACACTTGTGTTTTTTAGACAGCATTGCTAATTCAGACTGTGTGCCCCACTGCCAGCAGCAGCACATTCAGTGACTACCTGTGTGTGTGAGACACTTGTGTTTTTTAGACAGCATTGCTGATTCATACTGTGTGTCCCACTGCCAGCAGCAGCAGCACATTCAGTGACTACTACCTGTGTGTGTGAGACACTTGTGTTGCTTAGACAGCATTGCTAATTCATAATGTGTGTGTCCCACTGCCAGCAGCCCACCAGCATTCAGCAGCACATTCAGTGACACCTGTGTGTGTGACAGGGAGCTGCACATTGTACTACCTACCCAGTACTGCATTTACCTACTACTAGTACCTGTTGTGTTTAGTTAACCCACCTCATCACTGCATACACCTACGTTTGTGTTGAGTGAACCCACCTCGCTGCACATAATAACTACCTTTTAAGTTGAGTGAACTCACCTCACTGCATATCTACCTTTTCTGTTGAGTGAACTCACCTCACTGCATATAACTACCTTTGTGCTGAGTGAACTCAGCTGACTGCATCTAACTACCTGTTGTGTTCAGTGAACTCACCTCACTGCATATATAACTACCTTTGGGTTGAGTGAACTCATCTCACTGCACATAGCTACCTTTTGTGTTCAGTGAACTCACCTCACTGCATATATAACTACCTTTGGGTTGAGTGAACTCACCTCACTGCATATATAGCTACCTTTGGGTTGAGTGAACTCACCTCACTGCATATCTACCTTTTCTGTTGAGTGAACTCACCTGACTGCATATACCTAGCTTCCCCCCGAGATAGGCAAAATGGTCAAACCAGGTAGAGGAAGACCCAGAGGAAGGCCACCTGGCACTGGCAGGTCTGTGCGAGGTGGTGTTGCTGTGATTTCGTGCGGACCTGGACCAAAGTACAGTGCTCAGAAGAAGGCACGTGCTATCACTTCCCAAAATTGTGAGGACGTGCTTGAGTATTTAACACAGAAGACCTCATCTCCCGCAACCAGTGCTACCAGCGCTAGTACAAGCACCACATCCGGTGCATTTGACACTTCGCAGGAGTTATTTGGTGGTGGGGACTTGCCCGCCTCCATATGATTCTCGTGAAAGGAATGTGGTGTCATCTTTGCCCGCCATAACTGGTTCTCGTTAAAGGATTTAAAGTACATTAATTTCAAATACAGCAAGCCCTCGATAGTCCTCCTGTATTGTTATTTTTGGTCACTACCTCGGGGCGGGCGTGCATGCCTGACTGCTGCCCTCCTTGGATGTGTAGTGGTAGCCGTTGCTCAGGCTCCACACCGGATTCCATCCCTCATTCCCCGGCCATTACCCGGGGTCACAATGCCAGACTTGCCCGCCTCCATAGGATTCCCATTGTAGCGGTACTGAACAAGTACACAGCAAGTAGAAAATGTAATTTAAAAACAAAACGTAAGCTTTTTAACAATGTCATGGAAAGTTGAGAAGGCAGTCACACATTACCTGACATCACTGAGTGAGGAAGAGCAATCTCGCCATGTTGCGCAGTAGTCCAGCATGGCCGTTACTACACAAACAGCTGGTAACTTGCGGTGCGTTACACAGTTAGTTTAGTGCGTCAGTGTGAAGCAGTACTCTAATTACACTACCTGATTGATGTATACACATGCAAGATGTTTTAAAGCACTTTAGGCCTGCAATTTAGCATTCAATGTGATTTCTGCCCTTAAAAAGCTGCTTTGCTTCACATCCAGATTTTTCCCCGGGACTTTTTTTGTGTATCCCACTCCGCCATGCCCCCCTCCAGGTGTTAGACCCCTTGAAACATCTTTTCCATCACTTTTGGGGCCAGCATAATTTTTTCTATTTTTCAAAGTTCGCCTCCCCATTGAAGTCTATTGCGGTTCGCAAACTTTTCCGCGAACCGAACCTTCCGCGGAAGTTTGCGAACCCGGTTCGCGAACCTAAAATCGGAGGTTCGGCTCATCACTAGTGGTAATAGCCAAACCCGATCGGATCCACTCTTCTGCACAGACACAGACGGCTTTCGCCTGCGCGGTAGAGTGGACCCAGTTGGGCTCTGCTATTTCTGTCAGAGCCCAAGGGGATTTTTGGGGGAGTCAGTGCTGGATCCCCACTGCTGAAGAGGGAGGGGGAAGCCTCTTTAGGAGGTAAGTATCCCCTAGGGGAAGGTATGTCAAACCGCTCCTACGAGGGCCGAGATCCTCACACATTTTTGATACAGCTCAAATGAACTAATGGGTCTGAATCAGGAAAGGTGTGGTCCATCAGGTAGAACACATTCCTTTCTTTCTCAGTCCATCCTAAACACTGGCATGGATCTGGCCCTCCAGGCCTAGAGTTCGACACGTGTCCTAGGGGCACCTTTTTTCACTACTGGTACACTTTAAGTGATGTAGGGCTTATCCTGTACACACATTAGAAAGACGAACGATCATTAACCAAAGTGGTCGTTTCAGCTGACTTTTATCTAATGTGTATATGTACATTTTGCATTTTTGATCAGGACCTTCTTTTTAGATATTGTGCACCGAGTTAGGCCTCGTTCACACTTGCGTTTTTGGAAAAACCGGACCGGATCCGGACCGGACTCGTATGGTTCCTATCCGGATCCGGTCCATTTGCATACGTTTTTCATCAGGTATGAATACGGCTGCGATCCGGATCCGTTTTTTTTAAAGAGACACACTATATAAATTCCTGGGGTCTGGGAGGTCAGCAGAAGCGCAGGGGTCATTGTTGGAGAGAGCTTAACATGTGCAGACCATCCTTGGGTACAGAGACTGTAGAATCAGGTCCTCCGCTGTGTAGGGCCTCACCTCCACGTCCGACACTGCCAAACAGCTCCAGCACAAACTCTCTGCTGCTCCACTCCAATGTTCTGCAAGCGTCCAGGAGCACCACACAATGCTCAAAAGTAACCAAACGATTGGTGTGCCCAGGTCCTCACCCCGGTACCTAGGGGGTCACAGCAAATTGTACTCCACAAAGGACCGGCACCACACTGAGTAAGTATAGCTCTTTAGGTTTTTATTAGTGCAGGCATGACACCAACAACAACAAACAGTTGTTTCGGCCTCCTCTGGCCTTTCTCAAGTTGTAAAAACGGTCATATACAGCATCACATATCAAACAAACACATTTATAAGAGAGATCCACCCATCAGGTGAAGCCCTTGACCAATCATAGGAGACACACAGTGGAGGACCTGATGGGAGACTATTGCGTCCAACAAAAGGACCAATAGAAAACTGCACATTTCAAAAACAGTAAACTCACCAATCAGGTATGCAGGAGGAGACCCCGCTGTCAGCAGCCAGTGTGAGGGCGAACGAGCGCATTATAGCCGCATCTCCGCCGCCTCCAATACACGGAAGCGAGCGTTCCGGCCTCAGAGTCATGTGAGAAGGTCACATGACTTGGTCAGCTGATAGCAACAGCCAATCCTAGACGCCCCAGCCGTCACCCAGCACACAAACAGCCCACGCATCATCACAGTAGGTGGTGCTAGAGCGGCCGAGATATTGCCATAGCAACCCAGTCAACACATAGAGACACAGACCGCAGCACTCACCATACTGCTGCGTGGTTAAAGGGGAACTCCGCCTGCTCTCCAGATGCGTCCTATGTTGGTCTGAAAAATAAAAACAAGGTCAATTAAAACCACCAAGTGCTACTACTATACTGTAAAGTTTAACATATACAGAAATACACCATCAAGTCACCCAAGGCTTAAACACAGAATCCCAAATCCAGCTCTCGATTCAGCCCTGCCCTCCCCATAGCATCCATACGCCTGATCCAGCCCGCCTCCCTACGTAGAAGTTCTTTGGTCCTGTCCCCTCCCCTCCAACTGGGGGGAACCCCATCTATAGCCATCACCCTAAGTTGGGAAACATTATGTCCGCAGGATTTAAAATGCTCAGCCACTGCCTGTCCCACCGTGCCATTTCTAATGGCAGATTTATGTGCAGAAATCCTCACCTTGAGACACTGTGTAGTCATACCAATGTAGACAAAGCTACATGGACATTTTAGAAGATATACTACATAATTAGAATCACATGTGTAATGTCCCCTAATATGGTACACAGTGCCCAAGGTGGGATGCAAAAACGTATTACCGCGTATGACACTGTTGCACATGTGGCAGGACAGGCAGGGGAACATCCCAGTTCTAGTCCCATGAGCCTGAATATGTGATGTCGATCTAATCCGTAGTTTATCACGTAGAGTCGGCGCACGGCGAAACGACATCATAGGTGGAAACCTAAATTCAGGCACCGTGGGGAAACCTTCCCTCAACAGGTGCCAATGTCGGCGTACTGCTCTAGCCACCACGTCACTACATACGTTATATGTTGAAACAAAGGGTATACGTGGTACACCCCTCAAACGGCGACCCCGACCGCGCTTACCCTTACTCAAAACTTCCTCAGGATACCCTCTAGAGCGGAATTTCTCACAGAGTTCATCCTTACGGATAGCACATCTTTCAGGCTCAGAGACAATTCTATCCACCCTCGAAAACTGACTACCAGGAATCCCATCCCTCACACCACCAGGGTGAAAACTCCCATAGTGGAGAGTGGAGTTCCTGTCAGTCGGCTTCGTGTATAGATCAGTGGATATGATCCCATCATTATAACCTACTAAGACATCAAGAAACGGTAACTGTTCCGTGTTCCAATTTGCCGTTAACCTAATAGCCGGGCACTGCTGGTGTAAGGTGTCAATAAACTCATCCAGAGTACAACGTGGCCCCCTCCATATGCAAAATACGTCATCTATATAACGCCACCAGCACATAGCGCCCCCTGTTCCGCCAGCACGCTATGTGCTGGTGGCGTTATATAGATGACGTATTTTGCATATGGAGGGGGCCACGTTGTACTCTGGATGAGTTTATTGACACCTTACACCAGCAGTGCCCGGCTATTAGGTTAACGGCAAATTGGAACACGGAACAGTTACCGTTTCTTGATGTCTTAGTAGGTTATAATGATGGGATCATATCCACTGATCTATACACGAAGCCGACTGACAGGAACTCCACTCTCCACTATGGGAGTTTTCACCCTGGTGGTGTGAGGGATGGGATTCCTGGTAGTCAGTTTTCGAGGGTGGATAGAATTGTCTCTGAGCCTGAAAGATGTGCTATCCGTAAGGATGAACTCTGTGAGAAATTCCGCTCTAGAGGGTATCCTGAGGAAGTTTTGAGTAAGGGTAAGCGCGGTCGGGGTCGCCGTTTGAGGGGTGTACCACGTATACCCTTTGTTTCAACATATAACGTATGTAGTGACGTGGTGGCTAGAGCAGTACGCCGACATTGGCACCTGTTGAGGGAAGGTTTCCCCACGGTGCCTGAATTTAGGTTTCCACCTATGATGTCGTTTCGCCGTGCGCCGACTCTACGTGATAAACTACGGATTAGATCGACATCACATATTCAGGCTCATGGGACTAGAACTGGGATGTTCCCCTGCCTGTCCTGCCACATGTGCAACAGTGTCATACGCGGTAATACGTTTTTGCATCCCACCTTGGGCACTGTGTACCATATTAGGGGACATTACACATGTGATTCTAATTATGTAGTATATCTTCTAAAATGTCCATGTAGCTTTGTCTACATTGGTATGACTACACAGTGTCTCAAGGTGAGGATTTCTGCACATAAATCTGCCATTAGAAATGGCACGGTGGGACAGGCAGTGGCTGAGCATTTTAAATCCTGCGGACATAATGTTTCCCAACTTAGGGTGATGGCTATAGATGGGGTTCCCCCCAGTTGGAGGGGAGGGGACAGGACCAAATAACTTCTACGTAGGGAGGCGGGCTGGATCAGGCGTATGGATGCTATGGGGAGGGCAGGGCTGAATCGAGAGCTGGATTTGGGATTCTGTGTTTAAGCCTTGGGTGACTTGATGGTGTATTTCTGTATATGTTAAACTTTACAGTATAGTAGTAGCACTTGGTGGTTTTAATTGACCTTGTTTTTATTTTTCAGACCAACATAGGACGCATCTGGAGAGCAGGCGGAGTTCCCCTTTAACCACGCAGCAGTATGGTGAGTGCTGCGGTCTGTGTCTCTATGTGTTGACTGGGTTGCTATGGCAATATCTCGGCCGCTCTAGCACCACCTACTGTGATGATGCGTGGGCTGTTTGTGTGCTGGGTGACGGCTGGGGCGTCTAGGATTGGCTGTTGCTATCAGCTGACCAAGTCATGTGACCTTCTCACATGACTCTGAGGCCGGAACGCTCGCTTCCGTGTATTGGAGGCGGCGGAGATGCGGCTATAATGCGCTCGTTCGCCCTCACACTGGCTGCTGACAGCGGGGTCTCCTCCTGCATACCTGATTGGTGAGTTTACTGTTTTTGAAATGTGCAGTTTTCTATTGGTCCTTTTGTTGGACGCAATAGTCTCCCATCAGGTCCTCCACTGTGTGTCTCCTATGATTGGTCAAGGGCTTCACCTGATGGGTGGATCTCTCTTATAAATGTGTTTGTTTGATATGTGATGCTGTATATGACCGTTTTTACAACTTGAGAAAGGCCAGAGGAGGCCGAAACAACTGTTTGTTGTTGTTGGTGTCATGCCTGCACTAATAAAAACCTAAAGAGCTATACTTACTCAGTGTGGTGCCGGTCCTTTGTGGAGTACAATTTGCTGCTCCACTCCAGAAATGCTGGGCCCATGTGTCCCCATCCAAAATGGCCACCATAGAAAACGCATAGGAGGTGGGGTAGAACGTCCTGTTTTTATAGCCAGTGTGTTCTGTGCTTTCCGTTTCCCATTGGTTTCTATTGCCGGATGGTGCAGTCAGGCTCCGGTCCGGGTGCGTCGGCCGGATGATCCGGACCAAAAAATAGAATAGAGCATGTTGGAAAAGTGTCCGGAGTCCGGATCCGGTCCGGCTCCGGTCCGTACGGAACGGACGCATGTGTACGGCCGCATAGACTTTGCATTGCTATGCCGAACGTCCGTTCCGTTTGTACAGTATACGGTCCGGATCCGGCCCGGCGAATCCGGACAGCGAACGCTAATGTGAACCGGGCCTTAGGTAGAGGTGTATAAGGTAGACTTTCAATTGGAACTTTCACTTTATCCTAAATAACTTCAGAGGCACTGATAATAAGCCTTAACATCTGAAAAGAAGTTGTTAACTTTAAATATATAATATTTTACATCCCAATTGGACTTATACTGCTATTGCTTAGCATTTTAGGTGCTGGGGAACAAAAAGGTGTTAGGAATGTTGGCAAACTACATACTGCAGCTATAAAATGCCAGACAGTATCACTGCTGCAGTGCTGCTGATGTGGGAGGTAAAAATATAAAATTTAAAGTTAGCTACATTTTGCCATCACATCTGCAGCTATTTAGAGAGAAGTGAAAGTTCTGCCATAATGTAAAAAATGGGAAAATGAAATTTTACAATTATTTTATTGATAGCTAAATCAGTATGATAAATAAATAATTTTTAAAAATAAAAATTATTTGAGTATAGCTAATAAAAATGTTCCCCTCCACAGAATTGTGTGTTTGTGCACATTCCCATGCTCAAACAAATCTGTAATTGAGAACTTATTTTAGATCTTATGTAAAAATAAAAAAATACATTTATTTAACCTAGCCTTGTTCCCACATGCATGTAAGTCTCAAATTCCTAATTAAATGTTTTGTTAGGCTCAGCTCACACACCGATTCAACCAGTCTGTGTCTGCAGTATCTGTATCATTCTTGTTTATGCATCATTTTACTACTTTCCTCTCAAAATTAGTCAAAGCTATTGCATTTATGTTCTTTATTTTATTTTTGCATTTATGTTCTTAATTTTATTTTTGCATTTCTGTTCTTTATTTTATTTTTTTTCATTTATGTTTAATTTCTCGTTCTGCATTTATGTCTTGTATGTTTTTAATGTCACTATTGTCAAGCCTGGCTGTCTGTGGTGAAAAAAAACTATTCCAGGTGTGACCCCCATCGCACTTGGCGAAATAAATCTGATTCTGATTCACACTGAATCCATTGCGATGTCCATGTGACGCACCATAATTGTGTTTAAAATTGTCATTTCGCTGCAACACGCACCTTGCACTGCATGTTATCATGTTGTAATGCAGGTGTAACATATGTGTGTTGTCTTGTAGGAATGGGCCCCTGTGGGACCATTGTAATATATTGCTGTGCAAACTTAAATTATAAAGCACCGCAATGTGCATAGTGTGAATGCACCCTTATACCCAAGTTCTTTCTTTTTCAGAGAACTTAAAAAATATTGACTCGTTTCATTAGGGGTGAATTGCAGCATTTCCTCGCATGCAAATTCAGACAGGGAAACACATCTTATTGAAATCAATTGATAGGCTTCCTCCACATTCACTTGCAGGCCCCGTTTCCACTATCGCGAATCCGCATGCGTCTTGCGT
Source organism: Hyperolius riggenbachi (assembly GCF_040937935.1). Classification (NCBI taxonomy): domain Eukaryota; kingdom Metazoa; phylum Chordata; class Amphibia; order Anura; family Hyperoliidae; genus Hyperolius; species Hyperolius riggenbachi. The sequence continues at coordinate 199,859,438 of NC_090652.1, read as the reverse complement.
ATGCGGATTCGCATAGACAATATAAGTGAATGGACCTGTTTCCACTTATGCGTCTGCGGGAGCGTTTTATTGTGCAGAGAAAATCGTCACGGAACACCCTGCAGAATTCGCCTGCGTGTGGAATGCAGGCGAATCGCACACAATGTATTTAATAGGGAAATCGCATGCGTTTTCCCCATGCATTTTTGCTGCGGATTCGCATGCGAATTCGCATAGGTGCCAATGTAAATTCACACAGGCAGTGACATGGTTAAAATCGCATATATACCCTCACCTATGCGAATTCGCATGTGAATTCGCGGCAAAAAACGCATGCGGAATCGCATCCGCAAGCGATTTCATCAGCGGTGGAATCCAGGCGATTCCGCACCGCAATAGTGGAAACGAGCCTGCAGGGGAAAAAAAACAGACGGTCGGAAGCAAAAAATCCGCAGTGCAGATTTGTATGTGTACTTGCATCACAGCAAGTGATGGCGTGCGTCTCACGCTGCCTCTAGGTGGAAATGGACCCTAAGGTTTAGTACATAACAAAGGTATATATTTTTTATCTTAGTTTTTGTCTTTCCTTTTTTTGTTTACCGTGTTTACAGCCTTTATTGCAATTGCAATCACATACCGCCCAACTTTTTGAGATGAGAAAGAGGGACACTTAAGCCACACCTCTGCCACACCTCTGCCACACCCCTAAGCATGCCCCTGACACACTCTTAGTCACGCATACCATAAAGATTTCATAAGAAAAATATGGTGTTTCATAATTCAAACAACACGGGTCCTTTCTATCCTGGTTCATTTTCCTTCATATTAACATTTTAAAATTAGTAATATATCAATTTAAAGGATGGGAATAAAGTTTAGAGTCATTCAAACACATTTTAGTAGAGAAATGTATATATTTACATAGAAAGAGGGGCAAAGTACTGAAGGAGGTACAAATGAGGAGGAAAGAGGGACAGAGGGACAGGACTCCCAAAAAGGGACTGTCCCTCCGAAAGAGGAACAGTTGGGAGCTATGCAATCATGAGTGTTTGCATTTCTTATTTTGAGAAAGTCATTTTAGCTGGATTGCTTGCTCTTTCCATCTCAGCCATACCCTAGTAAAGAAGGCCCAGTGGGTTTTGTATTCAGAAAACAGAACTAGGAAGATTAAAAATCTATCTGGGCTACACAAATATTACTGCAATTTAATGTTCTTAAAATCAGAATAAAGATGGCAGCCTCTATATCCTTCTCGTGCTGGGATTCCTCTAATGCTCTTGCTACAGGTAAAAAGGAGAGAGCTTCTAAGTGGTTCTGTTATAATTCTGTTCAGTGTCTTTCACTCCTCTTATGACTTTAAGGGCCCATTTCCACTTGTGTGGTGCGGAATCGCCGCTGATTCCCCGCTGACTAAATCGCATGCGGGTGAGATTCCGCATGCGTTTTTACCGCGATTTCTCATGCGATTTTGCATAGGTTAGTATTTATGCTAGTTTAACCATGTCACTGCCTGTGTGATTTAACATTAGTTTCTATGCGAAATCGCGCTAAAAAACGCATGCCAAAACCGCATGCGATTTCCCTATTAAATACACATTCGCATAGCGGTGTGCGGGGTGCGAATTCTGAGGGCTCTTCCGTGCATATTTCTCCCGCACAGAAAAACGCTCAGGATTACTGACAAGTGGAAACAGGGCCATCCACTTGTATTGGCTATGCAAATCCACATGCGGATTCGCAATAGTGGAAACGGACCCTTACTATGGTAGTATATTCACTTGCTGTTGCTGCTCAGTCTAGGTGGCAGGTAAAATAATCAATGAGATGCCATTTTTTTCTGACTTGCATGCAAATTATATGCAGCCTGGAATTGAGCAAAATATATTTCCTGTATTTCCTGGCTATTTTGATTTGTTTAATTCCAAGCTACAGAGAATTTGCATTACATTTGCATGCAGACGGGAATTATTAGCATGTTATCAACAACCTTGATATTCTTGCACAGATATTATAAAATGTTTCAGAGCACTCTTCCTTTTCTCTTTGTGTAGTGCTAATATAAAAGTGTAAATTGCAAGCCTAATACCCAACTCTCCACCATTTTATTAAAGTAAACAGCATAAAAAAGCCTTTGGATAATCACAAAACTCTGGGTTCCCGTAAAAAGCTTTGCAGTAGCTCAATGGGAGCTTGCTTATTATAGGTAAAAGTAGATAACAAATGTAAAAACATTTTCTCTCCAGCCAAACTGAATGAGATATATACATGACAACTAGAGTTGGGCCGAACGGTTCGCCGGCGAACGGGGTTCGCGCGAACTTAGGTGGTTCGCGTGCGGGTACCGCACGCGAACCTTTTGCGGAAGAAGTTCGGTTCGCCCCATAATGCACCTGAGGGTCAACTTTGACCCTCTACATCACAGTCAGCAGGCCCAGTGTAGCCAATTAGGCTACACTAGCCCCTGGAGCCCCACCCCCCCTTATATAAGGCAGGCAGCGGCGGCCATTACGGCCACTCGTGTGCCTGCATTAGTCAGAGTAGGGCGAGCTGCTGCAGACTGTCTCTCAGGGAAAGATTAGTTAGGCTTAACTTCTTCCTGGCTGCATACCTGTTCTGTTCAGTGAGCCCTCAGCCCACTGCATACCTGTACTGTGATCCTGCCACTGCATAGCTGATCAGTGATCCTGCCACAGCATACCTGTTCTGTTCAGTGAGCCCTCAGCCCACTGCATACCTGTACTGTGATCCTGCCACTGCATAGCTGTTCAGTGATCCTGCCACAGCATACCTGTTCTGTTCAGTGAGCCCTCAGCCCACTGCATACCTGTACTGTGATCCTGCCACTGCATACCTGTTCAGTGATCCTGCCACAGCATACCTGTTCTGTTCAGTGAGCCCTCAGCCCACTGCATACCTGTACTGTGATCCTGCCACTGCATAGCTGTTCAGTGATCCTGCCACAGCATACCTGTTCTGTTCAGTGAGCCCTCAGCCCACTGCATACCTGTACTGTGATCCTGCCACTGCATAGCTGTTCAGTGATCCTGCCACAGCATACCTGTTCTGTTCAGTGAGCCCTCAGCCCACTGCATACCTGTACTGTGATCCTGCCACTGCATAGCTGTTCAGTGATCCTGCCACAGCATACCTGTTCTGTTCAGTGAGCCCTCAGCCCACTGCATACCTGTACTGTGATCCTGCCACTGCATACCTGTTCAGTGATCCTGCCACAGCATACCTGTTCTGTTCAGTGAGCCCTCAGCCCACTGCATACCTGTACTGTGATCCTGCCACTGCATAGCTGTTCAGTGATCCTGCCACAGCATACCTGTTCTGTTCAGTGAGCCCTCAGCCCACTGCATACCTGTACTGTGATCCTGCCACTGCATACCTGTTCAGTGATCCTGCCACAGCATACCTGTTCTGTTCAGTGAGCCCTCAGCCCACTGCATACCTGTACTGTGATACTGCCACTGCATACCTGTTCAGTGATCCTGCCACAGCATACCTGTTCTGTTCAGTGAGCCCTCAGCCCACTGCATACCTGTACTGTGATCCTGCCACTGCATACCTGTTCAGTGATCCTGCCACAGCATACCTGTTCTGTTCAGTGAGCCCTCAGCCCACTGCATACCTGTACTGTGATCCTGCCACTGCATAGCTGTTCAGTGATCCTGCCACAGCATACCTGTTCTGTTCAGTGAGCCCTCAGCCCACTGCATACCTGTACTGTGATCCTGCCACTGCATAGCTGTTCAGTGATCCTGCCACAGCATACCTGTTCTGTTCAGTGAGCCCCCAGCCCACTGCATACCTGTACTGTGATCCTGCCACTGCATACCTGTTCAGTGATCCTGCCACAGCATACCTGTTCTGTTCAGTGAGCCCTCAGCCCACTGCATACCTGTACTGTGATCCTGCCACTGCATACCTGTTCAGTGATCCTGCCACAGCATACCTGTTCTGTTCAGTGAGCCCTCAGCCCACTGCATACCTGTACTGTGATCCTGCCACTGCATAGCTGTTCAGTGATCCTGCCACAGCATACCTGTTCTGTTCAGTGAGCCCTCAGCCCACTGCATACCTGTACTGTGATCCTGCCATTGCATACCTGTTCAGTGATCCTGCCACAGCATACCTGTTCTGTTCAGTGAGCCCTCAGCCCACTGCATACCTGTACTGTGATCCTGCCACTGCATAGCTGTTCAGTGATCCTGCCACAGCATACCTGTTCTGTTCAGTGAGCCCCCAGCCCACTGCATACCTGTACTGTGATCCTGCCACTGCATACCTGTTCAGTGATCCTGCCACAGCATACCTGTTCTGTTCAGTGAGCCCTCAGCCCACTGCATACCTGTACTGTGATCCTGCCACTGCATAGCTGTTCAGTGATCCTGCCACAGCATACCTGTTCTGTTCAGTGAGCCCTCAGCCCACTGCATACCTGTACTGTGATCCTGCCACTGCATACCTGTTCAGTGATCCTGCCACTGTATACCTGTTCTGTGAACCCGCCACTGTATACCTGTTCTGTTCAGTGGACCCGCCACTGTATACCTGTTTAGTGAACACGCCACTGCATACCTGTTGTGTTCAGTGAACCTGCCACTGCATACCTGTTCTGTGAACCCGCCACTGTATACCTGTTCTGTTCAGTGGACCCGCCACTGTATACCTGTTCTGTTCAGTGGACCTGCCACTGTATACCTGTTCTGTTCAGTGGACCTGCCACTGTATACCTGTTTAGTGAACACGCCACTGCATACCTGTTGTGTTCAGTGAACCCGCCACTGTATACCTGTACTGTTCAGTGAACCCACCGCATCAGTGCGCATACCTGTGCAGTTAAGTGAACCCACCTACCTACGTGAGTGCACGCAGTGTGATATACCACTCCGTGCATACCCGATATGGACAAAACAGGTAGAGGAAGAGGTAGTGGCAGAGGCAGAGGAAGGCCACCCGGCAGGTCTGCGCGAGGTCGTGTAAATGTAATTTCGTGTGGACCTGGCCCACAGTACAGTGCTCGGAAGAAGGCACGTCCCATCACCTCCCAAGATTGTCAGGACGTGGTTGAGTATTTAGCGACACAGAACACCTCATCTTGCTCAGCCACCAGCGCTACTACTAGCACCACTTCCGCTGCATTTGACACTTCGCAAGAATTATTTAGTGGTGGTGAAATCACTGATGCACAGCCATTGTTACAGCCAGATGAATTTTCACCAGCTCATATGTCTGCGTTACGCGACAACACTATGGATGTAACGTGTAAGGAGGATGAAGGACCTACACATTTGGATTTTTCTGAGGCAAGCGAAGCTGGGCAGGATGATTACGATGATGACGATGATAGGGATCCTCTGTATGTTCCCAATAGAGGAGATGAAGAGGGGGACAGTTCAGAGGGGGAGTCAGAGAGTAGTAGGAGGATAGAAGTTGCTGAAAGAAGCTGGGGCAGCTCTTCGTCAGAAACAGCTGGTGGCAGAGTCCGGCACCATGTATCGCCAGATTCGCCACCTATGTACAGCCAGCCAACTTGCCCTTCAGCATCAGCTGCTGAGGTGCCCACATCCCAGGGTGGCTCAGCGGTGTGGAAATTTTTTAATGTGTGTGCCTCAGATCGGACCAAAGCCATCTGTTCGCTCTGCCAACAAAAATTGAGCCGTGGAAAGGCCAACACTCACGTAGGGACAAGTGCCTTACGAAGGCACCTGCAGAAAAGGCACAAACAGCAATGGGATGGCCACCTGAGCAAAAGCAGCAGCAGCACACAAAAGCAAAGTCACCCTCCTTCTCCTCTTCCTCCTTCAGGTGCATCATCTGCTTATGCCGCTCTCTCCCTTGCACCTTCACAGGCACCCTCCTCCACTCCGCCTCTGCCCTTGAGCGGTTCCTGCTCCTCTGCCCACAGCAGCAGTCAGGTGTCCGTGAAGGAAATGTTTGAGCGGAAGAAGCCACTTTTGGCCAGTCACCCCCTTGCCCGGCGTCTGACAGCTGGCGTGGCGGAACTGTTAGCTCGCCAGCTGTTACCATACCGGCTGGTGGACTCTGAGGCCTTCCGTAAATTTGTGGCCATCGGAACACCGCAGTGGAAGATGCCAGGCCGCACTTATTTTTCCAGAAAGGCCATACCCCAACTGCACCGTGAAGTTGAGAGGCAAGTGGTGTCATCTCTTGCGAAGAGCGTTGGGTCAAGGGTACACCTGACCACGGATGCCTGGTCTGCCAAGCACGGGCAGGGCCGCTACATTACCTACACAGCCCATTGGGTGAACCTGGTGGTGAACGATGGCAAGCAGAAAGCGGCGGACCAAATTGTGACACCTCCACGGCTTGCAGGCAGGCCTCCTGCCACCTCCTCTCCTCCTGCTACATGCTCTTCGCTGTCCTCCTCCTCCTCCTTGGCTGAGTGGCAGTTCTCCTCTCCAGCTACACAGCCCCAGCTCCGCAGGGCCTATGCTGCATGCCAGGTACGACGGTGTCACGCCATCTTAGACATGGCTTGTCTCAAAGCGGAGAGTCACACTGGAGCAGCTCTCCTGGCTGCTCTTAAGAAACAGGTGGATGAGTGGCTGACCCCGCACCACCTGGAGATAGGCAACGTGGTGTGCGACAACGGCAGCAATCTGCTTGCCGCTTTGCATATGGGGAAGCTGACACACATACCCTGCATGGCACATGTCATGAATCTGGTGGTTCAAAGATTTGTGGCAAAGTACCCTGGCTTAGCGGATGTCCTGAAGCAGGCCAGGAAGTTCTGTGGGCATTTGAGGCGCTCTTACACAGCCATGGCACGATTTGCAGAAATTCAGCGTAAAAACAACATGCCGGTGAGACGCCTCATTTGCGATAGCCCCACTCGCTGGAACTCGACCCTCCTCATGTTCTCCCGCCTGCTAGAACAGAAGAAAGCCGTCACCCAGTACCTCTACAACTGGAGTAGAACGAAACAGTCTGGGAAGATGGGGATGTTCTGGCCCGACAACTGGACAATGATGAAAAATGCATGCAGGCTCATGCGGCCGTTTGAGGAGGTGACCAACCTGGTGAGCCGCAGTGAGGGCACCATCAGCGACTTAATTCCCTACGCGTACTTCTTGGAGCGTGCTGTGCGTAGAGTGGCGGATGAAGCTGCGAATGAGCGTGACCAGGAACCGTTACGGCAGGAACAGGCATGGGACCAATTTTCATCAGACCCAGCTGTTTCCTCAACACCTGCGGCAGCACAGAGGGGGGAGGAGGAGGAAGAAGAGAGGTCATGTGCAGAAGATGAGTCAGACTCAGAGGATGATGAGCAAGGTGTTTCTTTGGGGGAGGAGGAGGAGGAGGAGGGGACAGCGGCAGGAGAACAACCGCAGCAGGCGTCGCAGGGGGCTTGTGCTGCGCAACCTTCCCGTGGTATTGTTCGCGGCTGGGGGGAGGAGGTTGACTTACCTGACGTCACTGAGGAAGAGCAAGAGGAGATGGAGGGTACTGGATCCGACTTTGTGCAGATGTCGTCTTTTATGCTGTCCTGCCTGTTGAGGGACCCCCGTATAAAAAACCTCAAGGGGAATGAGCTGTACTGGGTGGCCACACTACTAGACCCTCGGTACAGGCACAAAGTGGCGGACCTGTTACCAACTCACCGGAAGGTGGAAAGGATGCAGCACATGCAGAACCAGCTGTCAACTATGCTTTACAATGCCTTTAAGGGTGATGTGACGGCACAACGCCAGCAAGGTACCACTGCCACTAATCCTCCTCCCGTGTCCACGCAGTCAAAGACAGGACGCTCCAGCGATCTCATGGTGATGTCGGACATGCGGACGTTCTTTAGTCCAACGCCTCGCCGTAGCCCTTCCGGATCCACCCTCCACCAACGCCTGGAACGGCAGGTAGCCGACTACCTGGCCTTAAGTGTGGATGTAGACACTGCTGTGAACAGCGATGAGGAACCCTTGAACTACTGGGTGCGCAGGCTTGACCTGTGGCCAGAGCTGTCCCAATTTGCCATCCAACTTCTCTCCTGCCCTGCCGCAAGCGTCCTCTCAGAAAGGACCTTCAGCGCAGCTGGAGGCATTGTCACAGAGAAGAGAAGTCGCCTAAGTCACAAAAGTGTTAAGTACCTCACCTTTATAAAAATGAATGAGGCATGGATCCCGGAGGGCTGCTGCCCGCCCCAAGACTAAGTCAGTCCCCGCACATACAGCATCTCTGCCTGCACGCCGTGTGACTGGCTGCCTGGCCTGCCCCAAGAAGACTAAGTCGCTCCCAGTCCCTCCACACAGCATGTCTGCCTGCAGGCCGCTTCACTACCTTCTCCGCCACCACCAACAGGGTCCGGGACTCCAGGCGGATTGCTGAATTTTTTAGGCCGCTGCTAGCAGCGGCCGCTGTAATAATTTTTCGGGTGCGTGTACATGACTGCCTAATTTTTCTGGCTGCACTGCGGGCAGCTGCAACAACAAAAGAAAAGGCATGAACATGCGCCCATTCCCCTTCGTGATCATTACCTTGCCGTGGTGAAGGGGCTTGCGTATCACAATGGAGCAATGACCGGCGCCTAGATGAGTGTCTCGGGGGGCACACCCACGATAATAAGGTCGTTGCCTCATTGTGGTCAGACCAAATTTGATCAGCTGGACAGTCACTGTTCTGTCATTCAGCTACATCAGCCAGGTGACTGACCATATGGGCTGTAAAGCCACCAAAACCTGCACTCTCGCCATGGTGCGCACCAGTCCAGCACGGCCGTCACTACACAAACAGCTGTTTGCGGTGCGTTACACGATGAGTTTGGTGCGTCAGTGTGAAGCAGTACCTTAATTACACTACCTGATTGATGTATACACATGCAAGATGTTTGAAAGCACTTTAGGCCTGTCATTTAACATTCAATGTGATTTCTGCCCTTAAAACGCTGCTTTGCGTCAAATCCAGATTTTTCCCGGGGACTTTTGGCATGTATCCCACTCCGCCATCCCCCCCTCCAGGTGTTAGACCCCTTGAAACATCTTTTCCATCACTTTTGTGGCCAGCATAATTAATTTTTTTTTTCAAAGTTCGCATCCCCATTGAAGTCTATTGCGGTTCGCGAACTTTAACGCGAACCGAACCTTTCGCGAAAGTTCGCGAACCCGGTTCGCGAACCGAAAATCGGAGGTTCGGCCCAACTCTAATGACAACGGGCATCCTGCTGCTACCACTGGCTGCTTGCAGAATTGATTCTTTTTGGAGAGTGGCTGCTGTGTTGCCACTGTGTAACCGCTACACAAATTATACGCCTTACTTTGTTCAAAAATACATCAGAGGAAATGAAGTAAATCACATCTATTGTTTTAAGCGCTGTTCACAAGCTGGGGCATTATGATCATTTTTTTTGGTAACCATATGATTTGATTTATAAACATCAGAACAATGTAAGCTAGAGAGACGGTGAAGCAGTTGCCAACATATAATGCAAACATGGTTTATCTGTCAGATGGAATATTTGGATTTGTTTTTAAAAGGCTCCTTACACCTATGTTGATTCAGCACCAGTCCCACCAGTCAGTGGAGGCTCCACTGACTCTGTTGTCCCCAAGGGCTACTAGGCTCCACTGCTGTGGCATCCCCTGCACTCCACAAAATGCTACCTGGGGTTTATGGGAAAGTGCTCCCCACCCCTCTTCCTAGTCAGACTGTGTAGCACCTGATTCACTGTGCAGCATTTGAGTGTCACAGATGGCAGCTCCACTCAAGTTAGCACTACTCTTCTGGTTGACTCCCTCTCCCCTTATTTTTCTTGCTATTGTAATGCTATTATATGTGCTGTCTCTGCTTAGTCTATGTGTATTCTATTGAATCAACTTGTATGTAATATTGTGCTATTACGAACCATGCACAGTATGTGCCAAAACCAATTCAAGTACAACCTCCTATTGTATTTGCTGAATAAATCTGATTCTGATACAGCTAGGCATATAATACCATTCAAATATGCCTCACTTCAAATGTAAATGTGCACAACATCCTGTTAAAGCACCGCATGTAGTGTGCACATCGGTACCCACTGCACTACACCGCCATCTGTGTGATAGCCTCATAGGACTATCATTGCATTTGCATCACTTCAATATGAGGTGACACAATGAAATTAGTGTTAAAGGGCCCTAGGGCTATTTTCTCACTGGGTCATTGCGTTGTGTTCCCTATAAAAACATGATTGCAACGGAGGGTAAAAGTCACATTGCACATTATACATGCACTAGTGACCTTAGCCCATTTAAAAACGGGCTAGGTCTGTCATAACTTAGCCGCCTGCTGCGCACGTGACGCGTGCGCCCGCTCCCCGCGCCCGCTGCCCGCACGCATTCCGCGCGCACAAATGCCGTCCCCTTCTGCCCAGTCCTCCCCCCAGCTCTTGGCAGTGTCTCTGCGTCTGTCCCTGCACATGCACAGTGTTAAAAAGCACTGACACACGGACGGTCGCAGCGACACTTGCCTTTTATTAGGTAAGATACAGTGAAACATACAATACATACAAAGTTTGTTTCGATGCAATTGTTAACGTGCATGTTATGTAGTACCTTACTGAATGTATTGGGTTATTACAACGCAGGGGCGTAACTACAGGGGAGATGACTCTGCGGCCATAGGGTGACCCAGAGCTGAAAGGGGGCTCCACCTACTACAACGCTCTCTCTGATAAAGTGGTCAATCCTTCAGATCAGGTGTTTTGTGGCTACACTTGTTATGGGTGTAAAGATTATGATGTCCTGTCCACACTTGTTTTATGACCCTTGCAAGATGAGCCCCTAGTCTGGGAAAGGGGTAAGCAAGGGAAAGGGTGTGAACATGGAGGGACCCCATGATTTCTAGTTACACCCCAATTCCAATGTATAATGGTGCACCACAGTGCTAATGCATCAAGGTGAACGTATCATTAGTATCACAATATAATTGCCTCACGTGAACAACACAACTATATTGTCTGACTCAACAACCCAGTGTGAACATAGACTAAATCGGCCCTATAATGTTTATTCACTGTTGACTAAATCAGCCCTATAATGTTTATTCACTGTTATCAACAGTGAATCTGTGGAAGCTGGGTGGTATAACAAATGGTATAGACCCTGTGATTTCTCAGCAACTGTCATATGCCATAAGCTATGTGGTCAAACAGCTTTTGGGATTTTTCTTTACTGTGCCCAGCTATAACCCTTAAAAAGAATTTGCCATACATACATTACTGAGAATCCTGGGAATGAAGATTCTCTCTTCAGGGACCACATACTACTGTCAGAGACATAATGCCAGCCACAGGGGGTGTCACTTGTGTGTGACTGCTGTCTGGGGCTTTCTGTCAGCTGCTTCTCAGCCTGGTATTATATGACAGGCTCAATGGTTCCATTTACTGTCAGTAGTTTTTAAAATTTACATTTTCAGCATTCCTGAGATTGAAGGGTACATACCCAAAACATGTAGTGTGATTTTAGCTTCAATACAATTGCTGTATAGCATTGCCCTTTTGTGTGAACAGAGACTCCTGCAGCTAAAAAATTAAGTCTTAAAATTTTGATCACATGACCAGCTTCACAGCTGAGGGAATTAGTTTCAAGCTCTGTGTGAGGGGTTGATGCTGGCTGCTCAGAAAACATTGCTGTTCAGACTATAAGGATGCGTTTTAATTCGCACGCATGGAAAATCAGGGTTTTCTAATCCGTTTTTTTTTCTGCATTGCAAAATGCATTTTGTATACATGTTAATGCAAATGTTTGCATGCGTTTTTCAGAATTCATGATTTCTGTGTAACTACAGCTGTCACCTACTTATTAACATGTTATAATATCTTACCCTATTTTCTACTTCCTGTGGGTTGGAGGAAGGCAGTTGGAGGAGAGAGGGAAAGAGACCTCAATGTGCTTTTTCACAAAGAAAAATGCATAGTCATGTGTTCCTGTGTGGTACCATTGATATACATTGATCATGAATCACATGCACTTGTATGCATAGAGCGGAAAAATGCAGCATATTGTCAGTTTTTTTCAAGCACTTATATGCCTGCCCAAAATCAGCATTGCCAGTCAGTGTTGCAGCAAGTGTCTAGGGATCCTGATTAGGTACTTCACAAGTGATATTTAACATTAGTTAATCAAAACAAGCAATTTTCATCTAGGTAATGGGTGATTTTTATCCTCCTCCAATAGAATTGAAAACAATACAACACATGTTAAACAAAGCCTTTGTTAATAGTCAAGATAACTAACTTTGTACAGATGCACACAGAAAGTCACATAAAGGATTTTAACAGTCTGTGTACAGGTGTGGATCATTCATTGTACATGTATTCTCAGGAGAACTGCATTCTATCCATTGTCAGCAGGCATGGAAAAGATGACTGTAACTACGTGGGAATACAGTGCTGGTAACTGCTCTTAAAAATGTAGGTATAGATGCACAGCTTTTAAAGGGCAATTCCACTTTCATTAGAAAAGAGACATGAACATAGATCAGTGCTGCATAAGTACATTTATAAATTAATGCTATTAAAATTTACCTTTCCATTTATATTTTCAGCCATCTGCTCTGCGACCTACTGAGGAACAGACTGGTGCCTCTCCAATTCCTATTAAGGTGCGGACACATGGCCAACAAAGTGCTTGACCAACTCCCTCAACATGACCGACCCCATGACATCCCGTTTACATGACTTGTATTTTCCATGCACCAACCAACTAAACTACCTACTCATTTGCTTACTGCGTGCAAGCGGAATGACGGACTGCACGATATGGCCGTATTCAAAACAAGCACACGTTTCTCAAATGATTTGCACACATGTGGCCAACTGCACCATCAGCCAAACAGTCATGTACGTTGAGCTGCTGGATGGGTCATGCAAACTGCCTGTTATCAGTCGCTTGTCTAGTTGTATGCTACAGGTACACATGTCGGATTGTCATCCAACAGACCAAAATCAGATGGCAATTGAGCAGATTTGTTGGACATGTGTACGAGCCTTTAAACTGCACTGCTCTCTTCATCCATTTTTCCTGCTTCAAATGCTGTCCCTTTTTGCCAATCCCTCCAATGGCTTTCAATTACCCAGAAGATCCAGTTCATACTCATAACCCTCTTTCACACTCTCCTTAAAGTGACTTGATAATTTTTTTTTAAATGAGCCTCCCCAAAAGAGAGGTTCATAATGGTGTGTGTCGTTGGGGGGGCTGGAGGGGAGCATCATTACTTACCTATAGGGTGCAACTCCTCTGGCCCCTGCCCATATGGATTTCCCATCTGCTCCACCTGATCTGCAACATCTATTGATTTTTGAAGCTTTGTGCGCGTGCGACCCAATGAATGCTGGGTGATGTAGTCTGTGGGTGCAAGTGAAGCTCTGTACTCGCATCCTTGGTCTACATCTTCTGACATGCATTGTGGCATGCTAGGGAGAAAGACACCGCCGGGGCTTCAAAGTTCTCCAGATGCTGTTGGTCTGGTGGAGAAAATGGTAAATCCCATACAGGCTGGGGGCCAGAGGAACAGCACCCCTTAGGCAAGTAATGATGATCCGCCCAACCCCCACACTGTTATGAACCTCCCTTATGGGTAGAATCACTTTAAAAAAACAAAAAACAATGCTCAGGTTGTTAAGTTATAACCTCCATACATTTCCTCACGGATTCCCATATAATATCCCACCTTGACCTTCAATCCCCCCATGTAATCACTGTCCTCTAGTTTGGTAACTTGCTCTTAGGCCTTGTTCACATTATGGGCATTTTTGTAAAATTTTAAGGACGGCAATTTTCAAAATTGCCCTGAAAGCGCTTGAGCAATAATTCTCTATGAGATAGTTCATATCAGAGCGGTTCATTTGCTATCCGCTTTGAAAAGCAGTGCTTGGCCATTTTTGAGGCAATTTGCCTCAATGGAAGGTATAGGAAAAACGCAAAACGCCCACAAAATCGCTTTGGCAAGCGATTGCGTGAGCATTTTTTAAAAAAAATACATTGTATTTATTTTTTTCGGATTTTTTTTCCAGATCAAAAGATGGAAACGCTGCCACAAAAACGAGCAAACGCGCAGAAAATCGCTGGAAAATGCTTTAAACGCAGAATGCTAAAACGCAGAAAAAAAGCCCTCCACGGATGGACACGTGAGCCGAACGCAATGTGAACAAGGCTTTACTACCACATACAGGACATCTGACATGAAAAGTCCCCCCATGAATCATTTCCCTGCTGTGCTTATTCTGTCAAATGAACCAGTATTATGGCATGTTTTTTTATGCCGCACATTGTTTTTGTACATATGTTGTTGGATGTTTGATAGTATTATGTGTAAACTATTTATGTATGATTCCCACTACTGTCTCTTTTGTTACACTGTGGAAGGTTTTGGCGGTATATATATATATAAAAAATTAATTAAAGCGGAATATAACCCTGCATTTCAACTTTGCTCTAAAACATTATTTACAGCATATTATATGCAACCAGCATTTTTTTTTTTTACTAGACCAGCATTGGAAGGGTTACACACACACAGCTTTAAAGTTCCTGGAGAGAACTGCTGCCGCATCCAAAGCTTACATAGATACATTTAAGCAAAACAAAATGTATCAACTGTGGAATGTGACTCACTCTCTCTGACCGTGCAGGAGCTGGAGGACAGCCAAAGAGTGTGTAACATGCATCACTTGCTACATTTTGTTTACTTAAATGTATCTATCTAAACTTCTGCAGTTCTCTCCACGAACTTTAAAGCTCTGTGTGTAACCCTTCCAATGCTGGTCTAGTAAAAAAAAATGCTGGTTGCAAATAATATGCTGTAAATAATGTTTTAGAGCAAAGTTGAAATGCAGGGTTATATTCCGCTTTAAGTAAGACAATTTTTTATAAACGCACAGTAAACTTAAAATTAATTTCTTTGCAAATATCTGCCATTAATCCTACCAGTGCTAAAAGACCTCTTGAAAACAATGATCACATCAGGCATGTCATTAGGGCAAGAGATTTGGGGCACTTCCCCCAAATCTCTTCCCATGATGCCTGGGTTGTCAGGGCATGGAATGCCCACGACAGTGCCCTAATGTTTCCGGCGAGGAGAATGTTGTGACAAATTGACTGCCCCTGTCCCCAGCCGTGCCTGAGACCCACTCAGCCACTACCCCGCTGTGCAAGTCTGCAGTCATCCCGCATTGCTCAGTCTGTGCGTAGCTGGCAGGGCGGCTATAAATGCATGCATGGCGACACTGGAGAGAACCTGCAACAGTCAGCAGGAAGACTCTCCTGAGTAGCACCAGCAGCTTTCTGTAGACAGCGGGCAGCATCATTTCAGCTGCTTAGCCACTGCCAACTAGTGACCTGCCATGCGTGACGTCAGCCTTCTGAGACAAGCCAGGACTGATTGTGGATGGGGAGATGTCAGGCTCGGACTACCCCACCGGGAACACGGAAATTTTCCTGGTAGGCCTAGCCCCTGTAACTTTAAATAAGCCCTCCCAGGCCCTGCACCGAGCAGCAGGAGAGGAGGAGGTAGCAGTACAGGAAAGGGGGGCTTGGGCACACAGCGGCAGGGAGGGGGCCCAACTCCCCCTCCCTCACCTGGAGCCCCCCTTTCCACATTCCCCTCTCCAGAATTTTGCACAATGACAGCGGCCGGGTAAGTAACTACTTACTTCTCCTGCGTTCCAGGCGCCGGGTATCTGCATCACTGCACGCATCACTTGTCTTTTATCTCCAATGCCTCTCACTGTACTTCCTAAATAGCGGGGCATTGGAGACGGAAGAGACGTGACACGCAGAGACTCTGCGGCAGAACACAGGCGTCTGGATCTAGTATGAGGTGAGTCATTCCCTGCCTGCTGCCACCAGCCCACTACTGCACTAAAATCTGGAGGGGGAGCGAGGTCCCCCATCGTCCTCCTGGCTCCTTCCCTGGTCCTGGCTCTGGTTACAGGATGACTTCAGTCTGAAGTCATCATATCTGCTTCCCACTTCCGTGTATAGCGCCATTACGCTGGCTGGCTACGCATCATCACGGCGGCCAGCGTGAGAGTCCTGTTCACGTGCAGTTCTATCTTAGAGATCCGCTCATGCAGGACTCTCATACCAGCCCGCGTAATGGAGCTATACACGGTGGGCTGGAGGAAGCCCCAGGTAAGTGTAAATTTTGTTTTTATCACCTGCTCAGAGTCCCTTTAAAGGAATACTATCGATACCCAAGTGTTCTAAAATGACAGTGTACAAATAATGTCTAAGTAGCTGTGTAAACATTTTCCTACTTTTCATGTTAAATATCAGAGACAAAAACTGTAATTTATTGAAGGTAGGATTTAGCTATATTGGGACAAATCAATTGCAGAAGGGGTGTCTGCTTCAATGCACAGCCAGAGTTACATATCAGACTACAGAAAGAAAATATCAAACATATCAAACTCTGAAAGCAAAAACAGTATGAAAAGCTGTAACAATTAGTTACATTTCCTCTGCTCTCTTCAGACACTTCAGTCAGAAACACAGGACACAGGAGCTGCAGCACAGAGCTACACATAGAGTTAACTGATCAAGTGTGAGGGGAATTTCCCCTCTCCTCATGGCTCAGTCAGCCATCAGTTTTGGAGTCATTAAACTTTGAAAGTATTTTTCTAACAGTAAACAAAGAAGTTGCTACTAAAATGTATACACCAGTACTTAGCAGCACTTCCCAAACTATTCCTGTGTCAATTGAAAAAAATATGTGAATCGATAGTATTCCTTTAAGTTTTTAAACACTGCTATCTTAAAATCAGTTTTAGGAGGAGAAGGATAGATTCAATTGTTTATGTTTTCACTTAAGTATCACTTTAAGTTTAGATTTGCTTTAAAAAAAAATGACAAAAGAACAGAAATGGCAAATGTTTCTGGTTGTTTTTGGTTCATTCAAGCTGAAAAATTACATAAATAAGGTAAAAGAAAATACAAGACATGATTTCTTCAAAATTGTGTAATTCTTTGTAAATATTGTAATGATCTGCTCTGCTGTCTGCACAAGCAGACAGCTTTTTGACCATTTCTTAGGTCTGAGTGCTGCAGGTCCTTGGAAAAGAGACCTGTCTCCACTCTGCAAGTTGCAGAGCTGCTGTTCCAGGGAGGAATTTGCATACACTTGTCATGCAAATTGCTTAGCTGCTTCATTTGATGGCTTGCAGTATAAATACCATTTCTTCCCAGAATTCCCTGCTGGTCATAGAGGTTTGTTCCTGCTAACTTACCTGGAGTTCAGCCCTCTGCTACTGTTGCTAATATTAT
The DNA here is from genome assembly GCF_040937935.1 of Hyperolius riggenbachi. Taxonomy (NCBI): domain Eukaryota; kingdom Metazoa; phylum Chordata; class Amphibia; order Anura; family Hyperoliidae; genus Hyperolius; species Hyperolius riggenbachi. The sequence continues at coordinate 199,842,195 of NC_090652.1, read as the reverse complement.
ATTAGTGGAGTTAATTCTTGGGGAGTGCTCCTAGCACTCCTACTTAGTGCAGTCAGGTTTTGTTTAATTTGTACTGCCTATTCTGTCTTATCTGTTGTGATTATCTTGTCACCAGCGGCGGTCGACAGGAAATCGTTCTGTCTGTTGGGATCAGGGCCGGCCCGCTCATGAGGCGGGGTGAAACTTTTGCCTCAGGCGGCAAATTTCCAGGGGCGGCACCCGCCCGTCCGTGGGTGCGGGGAGCCGGCCGCCGAGCTGGAGGGGTAGCTGGCAGGACAAGGGTATTCGGCCAGCGGCGGGGAGGGGGGTCGGACCCCCCCTCCCTCGCCTGGGTCCCCCGTCCTCCGCTCCCCTCCAGCCTTAAATAGAAGCAGCCGCTATGTGTAAGAGGAACGGGCGGGGAGGACTCACCTCTTCCTCGTTCCAGCGTGCGCTCCACTGACGTCACTTCCTGCAACGCTGCAGGAAGTGACGTCAGTGGAGCGCATGCTGGGAAGAGGTGAGTGTCCTCCCCGCCCGTTCCTCTTACACATAGCGGCTGCTTCTATTTAAGGCTGGAGGGGAGCGGAGGACGGGGGACCCAGGCGAGGGAGGGGGGGTCCGACCCCCCTCCCCGCCGCTGGCCCAATACCCCCGTCCTGCCAGCTACCCCTCCAGCTCGGCGGCCCCCCGGGGGGGGGGGCGGCGGCAATTTTTTAAAAATTTGCCTCAGGCGGCAAAAAGTCTAGGGCCGGCCCTGGTTGGGATCACATTCGCCCTAGCGGTAGAGGCGGTGGTTCCTTCTGTACTCTGTCTTAGGGGTGCAAGCCAGAGCAGTGGTTGCTACTGGTTGCTCCTTCTGTCTGTCTGTCTGGATCGCATCCGCCCTAGTGGTAGAGGCGGTGGTTCCTTCTGTCTGAGAGTGTAGGCCAGAGCTGCGGTTGCTACTGGTTGCTCCTTCTATCAGTCTTGTCTGGATCGAACGCTTGCTGTAGGCTAGGTAACCGTTTAGCAAGCGTTCGCGTTCTCTATTCATTTTCGTGTTCATTGGTTAGTTAGGGTTGGCGTGTTTTGTCTCTGTTGCGCTTTTCGTGCGGAGACCACGCCATTAGCATGCTTTGTCGCTGTTGCACTTTTCATGCGGCGATCGCACTTAGCGAGTGGGTTTGTTATTTTCCTTGGCGTTCTGATCATTGTTATTTACTGTGTCTTTCTCGCTACACTTGTGCTCTGTCTTACTCGGTCTTGTGTCACTGTTGGCAATCGCCACTCTTGCGATTTCGTTCCCACTTGGTTTCCGCTGTTGTGTGTTCACCGTCGCCGGGTGGCGACTAGATTATTGGACACACATACATTCTGTCTCTATGCTCACTCTCTCTCTCTGAGGGCTATATTGCCCTGCATTGTTGCTATTCATACAATTCCCATCTGCCATCTGTGGCAGTGTAGAGGGGTTGTTCCTCTGCACTCCACAGCTCCATCTGCCGGTGGGAATTTCCCTCTACGAGTGCATTGCACCAAGCTGGGTTCTGCCGTTTTATATGCTTGTGGAGGACTTCCGCAGTGTCAGCGCACATCTTGTGCGCTGACCACGGAGATAATTCTGCAATTATTACAAATATACAGTCAAGTCCATAAATATTGGAACATCAACACAATTCTAAAATTTTTGGCTCTGTACACAACGACAATGACCTGAATCCAATTGAGCACACATTTCACTTGCTGAAGACAAAACTGAAGGGAACATTCCCCAATAACAAGCAGAAACTGAAGACATTTGCAGTAGAGGCCTGGCAGAGCATCACCAGGAATGAAACCCAGCGCCTGGTGATGTCTATGCGTTCCAGACTTCAGGCTGTAATTGACTGCAAAGGATTTGCAACCAAATATTAAAAGGTGAAAGTTTGATATTATTCTGTCCCATTACTTTTGCTCCCTTAAGAAGTGGGAGGCACATACGCAAACTGTTGTATTTCTTACACTGTTCACCTGATTTGGATGTAAATACCCTCAAAGTAAAGCTGACAGTCTGCAGTTAATGCAAATCATGTTCGTTTCATTTCAAATCCAATATGGTTGTGCATAGAGCAAAAAATGTTATAATTGTATTGATGTCCCAATATTTCTGGACCTGACTGTATACTGTATACTGACATGGCTATTTGAAATGCGTTTCTTGGTAAATATTTAGACAAAAAATAATTATTTTGAATTTACTCACCACATTGATTATATGACATTATCACTGGTTTTCACATACTAATACCTAAGTAATAATTTTGATAAGCCAATTTTAAGAATATGTGGTTCCCAATTCATAAAGCAAATTATATTCTCAGGACCAGACTTTGAAGCTAGCTAATATTCGACTTGTATGGGACTGCTAAAGCCATTGGGCTCATATAAGCAGACATAAGCATATACCTGTATATATATACACACACACACACACACACACACACACACACACACACACACACACACACACACACACACATTCTATAAGCACAAACCTATTATTTATACAAATTCTATAAACACAAACCTATTATTTTCAAAATTTGGCAGGCTCACACTGATCTCTCTTCTAGTTCTAGGTATCTGAATAAACTTACTGAAATCCACTTATGTTGTTAAAAAGGTAAGATAGTGAGAACACGTTATTCAGTTAACGTCTTTTAATTTAAACCCAAAACTATTTTCAGATCACATCACTGAGTTTTGTTACATTACTAAGTGCTGTTAATTTATAGTTATTTCACTAGACTGAAAAACAGTCAATACATAATTGCACGGATAAGTCCTTTAGTGCTGCAAAGTGCTACATTCGCCCTGAAGTACATTTTTGCCGGTGTGTTCAGTTTCAGTTCAGTTTATTTTACCTGTTACTGAGAGAATTTTTTTTTTATGTAATTTCTTCCCTGCTGCAATTACATTTCTCTTGGCGTTTCAGTTTATTCCCCAAGCCTCTTTCTTCACTGGTCACATGCTCCCTCTAATGGCGATTTCCTCGCATTACACCTACTAATAAGAGTGGCTTCTCAATGGGCCAACGCTGCTAATCAGTTTTGTTTTCTGAAGGCAGGAAAAATGATTTTCCATACTGTCACCATAATATATTATAGATTTTATCATACAGCTGTTTACAGTCATTATTAATTAACTGATCTAAAATCTGTAGCTTCCTAAAAAAAAAAAAAAAAAAAAAAAAATTACCACAAACACTGAAAAGTGACATTTTTTTTTAAAATAACGCTGACATAGTAAAATCTCTTAAAATGAGAAGGAAAGTGGGTAAACATGCTTGTATACATTAAGAAGAGATTAGTCACTAAATACAGAAACGAGGGGCGGGAGGTGGATAGAAAAGCTTTTTATACATTGGGATAAATGATCATTCAGCTGTGGATGCATCATTGACAGATATCTTTGTATTAGATAAGGAAAAAGAGAATCATTTGCAAATGCTTGAAAAACATGTTCCTGTATGTGTGATCAGTAGAAAGATATGTACATTATACAAAGGAAGGCTGTTTCAGGGGAAAAACAAGCTTTCTCTTGGCAGCTTGTTAAGTGCTGATGTTCTTTTGGCTCAGCCTCCCCAAGCCTTTTTCTGTAGACAGTCATCAAAACAAGAAATAAATGCCCCTTAAACACACTGTTGCTTGATTGGCAGCTCTGCAAACGGAGTGGGAGTGAAAATTAGGAAGGTTTGAAAACTAATGACTGCAGTGGTTTTAAAGGCACCCATCCCTCCGGGATCTTCAATGCAGAGAGGTCAGAAAAGGACATCCTCTTTTTCTTGTACTTAATGCTTTTCTTAATGTCACAGCCAAATTAGCGGCAATTTCTGAACTAGACCTCTTACATCTTCCCCCCTCCACCCCCTTTTCTGGTTTTTGCGACTTACTATTGTTTAAGACTTGAAAAAATTGCCTGGATACAGAACACATACAAATGAGGACTAACATAGTAACATGCAAAAATAGGCACAATTTAGAGCATGGTTATAGTATCATTTTTTGCCTTGTTTACATGGGTAATTTTGAGTATGTAAAACTGTGGTGTTTTACAACGCTGTAAAAGAACACACTGTATAAACCTATGGGGGTGATGGGAAATATGAGTGCCCGCTGGTGGAGGAAGTTTGAGCGCCACCATAGGTGCCCATAGAAAATATCGACAATGAGGGAAAAATATCAGCCGCACACATATTTATCAAGTACCACAGATGCCCGAATTTCTCCCCTTGATAATTTTTTTTTATGGGCGCCTATGGTGGCATTTAAAAATGTGTGCTTTTTCATTTTTTTTTTTTTTTGTTACGTGGATTGGCAGCAGCGAGGACGGTTAAGGTTAGCTGTGCGGGTTAAGGTTAGGCATACAGGGTGTGGTTAAGGTTAACTGTGAGTGGTGGTGGTTAAAGGGAAGGTTCAAGCAAAATAAAAAAATGAGTTTCACTTACCTGGGGCTTCTACCAGCCCCATGCAGCCATCCTGTGCCCTCGTAGTCACTCACTGCTGCTCCAGTCCCCCGCTGGCAGCTTGCCGACCTCGGAGGTCGGCGGGCCGCATTGCGTACATTTTTACGCATTCCCGCTAGTGCAGGGACATTAACACAAAAATTTTTACACAGTACTGGTTCAATGCGTAAAAATTTACGTATTGAACCAGTAATGCGTAAAAATGTATGTGTTAATGTTTCTGCACTAGCGGGAATGCGTAAAAATGTACGCAATGCGGCCCGCCGACCTCCGAGGTCGGCAAGCTGCCAGCGGGGGACTGGAGCAGCAGTGAGTGACTACGAGGGCACAGGATGGCTGCATGGGGCTGGTAGAACCCCCAGGTAAGTGAAACTCATTTTTCTATTTTGCTTGGACCTTCCCTTTAAGGTAAGCTGTGGTGGTGATTAAGATTAGCCGTGGGGGGTTGATCAGTTGTGGGAGGGTTCAGTGGGAAAATAGGGTTGTACTTAGCTGTAATAAAATATCTGTATCTTTTACTGATATTTTACTATTGTTGTATTTACTATATGTAAATTTGACAGCATTCTACTATCCGGTTTTCAGGCGCCCAAATTTCTTCTGCGCCCTTTTTGCATGTATATCCTAAAGGCTATACATGATTAGGGATGGATGTGGTTGAGGACAGTTAAAAAAACAACAACAAAAAAAACAACACAGAACTTGCAGTGCAGCATTTGTGTTGTGGTAGTCATCCACAATCCTGTACAGATTGTGACAGTATTTCAGGGGCTTTCCGCAATGAACTATTAAGTAAATTGTGAAAGTTAAAGCTGCTAAATGCCTGGTCTTGGCAACTCGTGACATTTGTTAAAAAGGAACTTTACTGAATATATCTTGATTAATGAATCATTACAATATTAGAAATTATTTAGTCAGTGTTTGCCCACTGTAAAATCTTTTCTGACCTTGATTTATATTCTTTCATTAATCACAGGTGGCAACATCTTGCTGGCAAGTTGCATAAGCAACATACTGCTGGCGAGGTGCACCACTGCAGAATGTTTGTTTGTTTGTTGTGTGTTCTTAAGTTAGTAGATACAACTGGGGCCATATGCAATTCACTTTCTCTCCTAAGTTTTTTCTCCTGGGTGATTATTTTTAATCTTCTTTTTAAAACAACTTTTCAGCATTTTACAATTGAAAAAGTACCAGAAGTAGTTGAAAAAGTACTACCAATGGAGGAGAACACCAGCTAGCATGCACCTGGGAGGGATGGGTACAGTTAAGTGAATAAGAAGGATTATAGAAACATATTAGGTAGGGGTTAGCGGAAGCCAGTCTGGGGCATTACTGTAAATATGGCAGCCAACATATGACTATCACTTCAGGTTCCCTTTAAAATACGCTATACTTTCTCACACACAGTTAGCTGGACTTTAAACACACTTGCACCTATTGCTAGTTTAACATAGTTACCTAACACTTTTCCCTTTTTATTTACATATTTCACTCAAAAATGTTGTTATATTTCCGGAAAAAGTACAACATTTTGTTTTGGTGTTCAAGCCCAATTCCTTACAGAAAAAAACATTGTATAACATGTCCTATTTTATGTAGGTTTTCTTGTCAAAAATCTTAACTAAACATAATGCAAAATGTCTAAAAACTGCTTGGTAGTAGATGTTTCGCGTTTAGGACAAATCGGCTGGCAGGGAAAGGGTTAACTTAACTGTAGGGTGTTTGAATGCATTCGTATGAACATTTGCATGTAAGAGTGCAAAGGGTTACCTGTCAGTGCAGTTTATGCACTTCTGATGTCCCTGCAGAAAACACGATCAGTGCCATATTTTATTTGCTTTGTTCCTTGTAACCACTGGAATGAAGTAACTGACTGCCACTCATGACTGTTCTTAACATGACCATTATTCAAAAAGCAGCTGTAAGCTGCTTATTCACATTTATTGCTGTTGCTCAATGTCACATTCTCAATATTGAATAGCCACTAAAGTACCATAATGTAAATAATGGTAAAAGGGTAACACCTTTTTTCTCTTTTAGTTTTAGTTTAGTCCAGCAGCACAGTAATCAGCACAAAGTGATCTATTGTTGTTTTTTTATTTATATAGCACCAGCATATTCTGCAGTGCTTTACAAAGCACAATAAAACAACAAGGGGAACACAGGTACAACCAAAAAATATACAGCAGAGTCTCAAGCGGCGCAAGTATTGCAACAAAAACAGTAAACATTAGGAGGATGACCCTGCCCTTGTGAGCGTACATTCTACAACATCATCATATTTCACTCAGCAATATCCAAATTTCTCTATTGGCTAATGCTCCCCATCTGAGTGCCATTCAAATAAGTGTCAGCTTGGTATCTAAAATGACACTGTAAGTGAGTATAACGGGCGTTTTTAGGCATAGGTATTCCAGGCCACTGCCTAGAGTGCCATTGGTCCTGGGGTGCCATGACCCTGATTAAGCCCTGCCCTGAACTAAGCCCTGCCCCTAGCTAAGCCAAACCTCCTGAACTAAGCCAAACCCCCACAGGTGTTTGTGCCTTCTTCTGTCCCCTTTTGCCTCCTTCTTACTCCTTGTGCCATGTTCAGTCCCCTTGTGCCACCTCTGCCCCCTGTGTATCCCTCTGTCCCCTGTGCCTCCTTCTGTCTCATTGTGCTACCTCTGCCCCACTGTGTGTCCAGAGATGAATAAAAGTGAAATGGTGTCCTAGGCAAGCAACAACTTTGGGCCCACCCTTGATGATCACCTAGCTTTTTTGACAAGATTTGTTTGGGGCTAGCATAAACCAGGCCCCTAGAGACTTTCCAGGCCCTAGGCAACTGCTTAAGTTGCATTGAGGATGATCTGGATGTGTGTATCTCTCTGTGCCTCTCTTTGTCCCACGGTGCCTCCTTCTGTCCCACTTTGTGCCTCCCTCTACCCCTTTGTCCCACTACATGTTCCCATCCCCCTCCGGCTCTCCCCCAATCCAGTGTGTAAAGGCTTGGTATAGTGCAGCAGAAGTTGTGCTCTAACCTCCCCCATGGAGTCTAGTGCTGTGCCTGGGCAACCATTCTGTCTGTTTTCTGTTCCCTCTAGTGCTGGCACATCATTATCCTCATGTAGCGTGTAGTGTGGTGAGCTGATAGGTGAAAGCACAGCACTGAATTACAGCGGAGAGGTGAGAGCATAGCTTCTGCTGCACTATACTCTGCATTTACACACTAAGCTGGGGTAGTGCAAGAAGGGGGTGTGCAACAAAATGCGACAGGATTAGTGGGTTGTCTGTATCTCAAGGGCTCCCTGTATTATGCATCTGCCCTATACTGCACATGTTTTTGTTGTTGTTTTTTTTTTGTTTTTTTGGGTGGTGTGTGTGTGTGTGTGTGTGCGTGCGTGCGTGCGTGCGTGCGTGCGTAGGGGGTGTCAAAGGACGTCTTGCCTGGAGTGACAAAAAGGCTAGAAATGCCCCTGTATAACAATGTCAGACCTACTAAACCATATGGTACAATGTAATTTGCAATGGTTGACAGATTCCAGAACTCCTGTTATTCTGCATCCACAATAATGTCTATGCTGGATACCAATGACAAAAGTCATGTAAATGTAATGCAAATAAACTCTATAGGGTTGATTCACTAAACCGTGCTAACTCATCACGGATTTTTGCGCGCAAACGCGTTTTTTGCACGCTAAAACCATTATGCACGTTATATCCAGCGCAAAACGCTAGCGCCGCCGTGCTATGAGTTAGCAGGGTTTAGTGAATCAACCCCCAAGTCTCTATGATGTAGATGCAGTGGCAAATAAATTTGTTGTAAAACATTAATGCTGCACCCAGCTTAGTATTGCTCATGAAGTAGTACTTAGTATCTAAATGTTAAACAAAGTTTTAAACTAAGTTTTTAAAATGGTCTTAAAAAGGTTAAAGGTAAATCCAGAAGGTTCGCACACTAGTAGACCAAGTCTGCTGTTTTATTTTAAAAACGTGACACAATTTCATTCCATAACCAACGATTCGATTCCGGGCCCCTAGGGGTCCCCTTTGTCAAGGTAAGCACACAGAATAAGTGTGTAACTGACAAAACATTCTGATATATAGGCAGTGATAGTATCAATGACCCCACCCCTCACATTCAAAATTGCCGCCAATCCATCACATTTGCATATGTTATCAAACATTAGCATAATTGGTCATTTGCATAGATAAACAAATCGATTTGCACAATTGGTCATTTGCAAGGATTCACGAACACACTGTCATTGTACACCACTACTGCTAAAGTGGTCATACCTGACACGTTGGCTGGGCCATGCTCCGCTCTGCTGTTCAGCTGGGGACCCTCAATAACCCCGGATGTCCCGCCTCCGTTTTGCCCATGCACCAAGTCTGTGTGAAAGACTCAAGGTGCTAGGGCTTCACTGCGCACCTCGCGTGTCACATCGTGCGCCGTATGGGACGCCCACTCACGTTAGCGCCGCCACAGCATGGTCACAAGGGATGCAACCATCACGCACCGTCGCTAGTGCGCATGTCCACCCAGCATAAACTGCTGCCGGGGATGCGCCATATCGGCACGGTGTCTTGCGGTGCGTCGCTAGTGCGCATGTCCCGCCCAGCATAAGCTGCTGCTGGGGATGTGCCGTATCTGCATGGTAACCTGGCCACCCACCGCCAATGCTGTGCGCATAGTCCCGCTCAGCATAGACTGAGGAATTATCTAGTCCATGAGCACCCCCAGACACCTGAAGTTTACGGGCTTCTGAAAATACACAAGGGGATTACGCCACTCAAGCACAGACCTATCATATCAGGGACTGAATGGGCCACCCAACCAATGGCCATGTATGTAGACTCTTTTTTACAGCCTCTGGTTAAGACTCTACCGGCTTACCTCTGAGATACTGATGACTTTTTGAGTAAACTAGGGGGGTTCCGAGGGAACATCACCCCACTTGTCCTCTGCTCTATGGACATATCTGCGCTATATACCAGTATTCCAACAAATTTGGGTATGAGGGCCTTCTGCCACTTTCTGACCAGAAGCTTCTGACCTGAAGCCTATGAAAGCCGATCACAGTGATACGCTGGCGGGGGGAGGGAGGGAAGGGCCAGTGGGGGAAAAAAATACACATTTTTATTGAAAAATAAAACAAATAAATATTTATTAAAAAAATAAATAAACACTGGGGGAGCGATCAGACCCCACCAACAGAAAGCTCTGTTGTTGAGGAGAAAAGGGGAGGGGAAATCACCTGTGTGCTGTGTTGTGCGGCCCTGCAGCAAGGCCTTAACCACTTTACCCCCGCCCGTACGGATTTCTCCGTCCCTTTTTCCATCCTTTAACCCCCAGGGACGGAGAAATCCGTACTTTGCGCACTCCCGCCGCTGCCCGCGCTCCCGCTCGTAAACACGCCGCCCGCCGCTAGTAAACACGCCGCCGCCCGCTCGCCCAGAGATCAACGAACGGGAAAAATCCATTCCCGTTCATTGATCTAAGCCCCGCAATGATCCGCTGCCGCTCGGCTGAGCAGCGCGATCATTGTGAGCAATAACAAAGTCCCAGCCTCTTTCTACTTCCTGCAAGCGTCCGGAAGGACGATTGCAGGTCGCATGAAACAAAAAGTTACTGTTGCCATCTTGTGGCCAAATAGTAAAACTACAACCTAACCATTTTTTACACACAAATAAACTAGTTTTACACAAAAAATTAACTCCTTACCTCCCACACTCCCCAATTTTTTTTTTTGTAATTAAAAAAAAATAAAAAATGTACAATTTAAAAAAAATACATAAATAGTTACCTTAGGGACTGAACTTTTAAAATATTTATGTCAAGAGGGTATAACACTGTTACTTTATAAACTATGGGCTTGTAAATAGGGATGGACGCAAAACTGAAAAAAATGCACCTTTATTTCCAATTAAAATATTGGCGGCAAACATTGTGATAGGGACATATTTTAAACGGTTTTATAACCGGGATAAATAGGCATATACATTTAATAGGTTTTAATTACAGTAGCATACATTATTTAAAAACTATAAAGGCCGAAAACTGAAAAATAATAATTTTTTCCCACATTTTTTCCTATTTTCCCATTAAAACACATTTAGAATAAAATTATTCTTGGCATAATGTCCCACCTAAAGAAAGCCTAATTGGTGGCGAAAAAAAACAAGATATAGTTCATTTCATTGCGATAAGTAATGATAAAATTAAAGATGAATGAATGGAAGGAGCGCTGAAAGGTGAAAATTGCTCTGGTGGTCAGGGGGTAAAACCCCTCAGTTGGGAAGTGGTTAATGGAATACTATCGATTCACATATTTTTTTCAATTGACACAGGAATTGTTTGGGAAGTGCTGCTAAGTACTGGTGTATACATTTTAGTAGCAACTTCTTTGTTTACTGTTAGCAAAATACATTCAAAGTTTACTGAAGCCAAAACTGACGGCTGACTGAGCCATGAGGAGAGGGGAAATTCCCCTCACATTTGATCAGTTAACTCTATGTGTAGCTCTGTGTGTGACAGAGAAGAGAGCTCCCAACAGCAGCAGCTCCTGTGTCCTGTGTTTCTGACTTAAGTGTCTGAAGAAAGCAGAGGAAATGTAATGAATTGTCACAGCTTTTTCATATTGTTTTTGCTTTCAGAGTTTGATATGTTAGATATTTGCTTTCTGTAGTCTGATATGCAACTCTGGCTGTGCATTGAAGCAGACACCCCTTCTGCAATTGTTTTGTCCCAATATAGCTAAATCCTTCCCTCAATAAATTACAGCTTTTGCCTCTGATATTTAACATGAAAAGTAGAAAAATGTTTACACAGCTACTTAGACATTATTTGTACATTGTCATTTTAGAACACTTGAGTATCAATAGTATTCCTTTAAAGCTGCAGTGACCCTTTTTGTGAAAAATGGCCTGGTCTTTAGGGGGGATTAACACTGCGGTGGTTGAACCAATTTTCAACAAAAAATAATAATTTTACAAAATTTTCATTTATTGAGTTTAGGTACATACCCACGACACAACTTTTCATGACTAGCAATCATTTCCATGATTTTCTAATGTGGGCACGTGTGCGCAAATACACAAATGTTTTGTGCCACGCAGCGATTACAACCATCACAGCAGATCAAATCTTTAGATTCCCTGACGACTCCCATGCAAAATGCTGTGATCGTTTGAACTGTCGTTCATGCCCATTGTGTGCCATCGCATGTTCCCGGGGTAGGGAGATGGATCAGGTAACACTCATTCATCTTTTCATGTCGCCGTGGTCGTGGAGTAGCTCTATGGCATTACTTGAAAAAAAAAAAAAAAAAACACAGTTTTGCCCTTTGTAATCATTCATCTAAAACTTATACAACTTTTATGGAAAACATTATGCGAAAAAAAATTTTTTTGTAAAAATACTACATCTTGCCTCCACATTGCTCTAAGCACTTATGTGCTACATCCAGGGGTCTAGTCCTGGGAAAAGAAGTGAGTGGACTCACCTGGAGAACCTTCGCGCGGCGTGCCAAAAATGGGCGTGGTCAAGCACACCGAGGTTGTGGTCATGGGTGGGGCCAAATATACATGACCTTAGCAGTGATGTAAAAGGTCTGCCAAGGAAGTTTGAGCTCTGCCGTAGTGTATCCCCCAAAAATTAATGTAATCTGACAGCATTTCACCAAAAAGACACATAATCTGGTAGAAGTTCCTCCAAAATACAGATTATATGGAAGTGGTTCCCCCAAAATAGACAATGTGGCAGCAGCAGTTCCACCAACATACACGTAATTTGGAAGCAGTTCCCCAAAATACGCGAAACCTGGCAGCGGATCACCCAAAATACACGTAACACCCAAAAGACATATAATCTGGCAGTAGTGGTCCCCCAAACATACACAATCTGGCAGCAGTTCTCCAAAATACACGTAATCTGGCAGCAGCCGTTCCCCTAACATACACATAATCTGGCAGCTGTTCCCCAAAATACATAACAGCGATTCCACAAAAATGCAGATAATCTGACAGCAGTTCCCCCAAAATAGGTACCCCCAGGTAGCCAGGTCTATAGGTGTCACCAGTATAAGTAGCCATGAGCATAGTAGTCCCCAGTATATGTAGCCAGAGGTATAGTTGCCTAGTATATGTAGCCAGGGGTATATGTGCCCAGTATATGTAGCCAGTGGGATATGTCCCCAGTATATGTAGGCAGGGGTATATGTCCCCAGTATATGTAGGCAGGGGTATATGTAGGCAGGGGTATATGTGCCCAGGTAGCCAGGGGTATATGTCCCCAGTATATGTAGGTAGGGGTATATGTGCCCAGTATATGTAGCCAGGGGTATATATGCCCAGTATATGTAGGCAGGGGTATATGTCCCCAGTATATGTAGGCAGGGGTATATGTCCCCAGTATACGTAGGCAGGTGTATATGTCCCCAGTATATGTAGGCAGGGGTATATGTCCCCAGTATATGTAGCCAGGGGTATATGTGCCCAGGTAGCCAGGGGTATATATGCCCAGTATATGTAGGCAGGGGTATATGTCCCCAGTATATGTAGGCAGGGGTATATGTCCCCAGTATATGTAGGCAGGGGTATATGTGCCCAGGTAGCCAGGGGTATATGTCCCCAGTATATGTAGGTAGGGGTATATGTGCCCAGTATATGTAGCCAGGGGTATATATGCCCAGTATATGTAGGCAGGGGTATATGTCCCCAGTAAATGTAGGCAGGTGTATATGTCCCCAGTATATGTAGCCAGGGGTATGTCCACAGTATATGTAGCCAGGGGTATGTCCCCAGTATATGTAGGCAGGGGTATATGTGCCCAGGTAGCCAGGTGTGCCCCCACCCGGAGGGAGCAGAGCAGGGAAGGCGAGCTATGGGGACAGTGGGGATGGGCGGACATCTCCCCCCCCCCATCCCTCACCTTTGTGCTCCCCTTCCTGCCTCTCCCCTCCGGCGTTTTTAAGTGTCGGGCCCGGCGACGAAAGTGGGCGGAGACTTACCGCGTTCCAGTCGCATGAGACGCTCCGCTCTGTGTGCGGCTAGAAGACCAGACTAGCCGCACACAGAGCGGAGCGTTCCATGCGACTGGAACGCGGAAAGTCTCCGCCCACTTTCACCACCGGGCCCGACACTTAAAAACACCGGAGGGGAGAGGCAGGAAGGGGAGCACAAAGGTGAGGGATGGGGGGGGGAGATGTCCGCCCATCCCCGCTGTCCCTATAGCTCGCCTTCCCTGCTCTGCCCCCCTCCACACAAGCCAGGGTGAACGGCATTCACTTTGAAGAAAAAGTGGGTGGACGCCGTTCACCCGCGTCCACGCAGGACTCGACCCCTGGCTACATCCATGTGTGCTACTCAACCCCGGGCCAGCTCATGATTGTCCATTTCTCTCACTCAATGTGCAGCTCACCCTCACCCCCATACTCATCTCCAATCTGCCTCCTGAGTGATCAAGTCACAATCCCTGCAGGCGACAGTCCTTGTACATGTGTATGAGGCTTTCAAACGGTATTAGAAATGAGTAATCTCTAGTATTATGCATGTTGGATTATTGTGGCTCTGTACAATTGACAAGATGACACATCATTGCATTCCAGCACTTCTGGAGGTGTGTTTAGCTTACAGGGACAACAAAGGATCATTTGCATATTCCGCAGTGATGCATTGTGAAAGAAGTATGTACTCTCCAACCTGAAAAATCGCAAATACCTTATGCTTTAAGAAGGCAAGCATTCTGTTTTGTGTAAATAACGTGAATCACGTACCAGTATCTTGCCAGGGCAAAGACTACCACCAGCCTGCTGACCAGGCCAGAGGAGAAAAAGAAATATGATGAGTAATCTTTCTGCTCTCCCATCCTATTCTCAAACATCCACTGATAAATTGATAACACTGTGTCAGGCTTGGGTCATACTATGCCAAACCCATCCGGAGCATGGGAATGCAGTTAGCACAAATAGGAAAACCCCCTGAGTAGTTATTAATACTAATAATAAAAGCAACTAATAAACAAAAACACATTGCGCAGTTACATGTGACAAGAAATGGCTGTGGTATTTTATCATAGGTAAAAAAAGCACTTCAAGATAGTACTTAAATATACATATAAATTAATAAATTTAAACCACAAACAAGAATAAAACTTAAAGGGATACTTAAGTCAAAATTAAAAAAAATGATTTTTACTCACCTGGGGCATCCCTCAGCCCCCTGAAACTGTATGGTGCCCTCGTAGCCCCCGCTCCGATCCTCCTGTCCCCGCCGGCTTCTTCCGGCTTTGCCGACAGCCGCCGACAGGCTGGGAACGTGGGTTATTCTCCGCGTTCCCAGCTGCTATATCACCCTTTATGCTGCTATAGCGTATAACATATACTCTATAGCAGCATAAAGGGTGATATAGCGGCTGGGAACGCGGAGAATCACTCGCGTTCCCAGCCTGTCGGCGGCTGTCGCCGAACCCGGAAGTAGCCGCCGGCAGGGACAGGAGGATCGAAGCGAGGCTACAAGGGCACCATACAGCTTCAGGGGGCTGAGGGATGCCCCAGGTCAGTAAAAATCATTTTTTTAATTTTGACTTAAGTATCCCTTTAAAACCAAAACCAGCCAAATAAATAAATAAACCAGTAAACTGCTCGGACATCAAATCGGTGGCAGTACATCTGTTTATTAAACACCAGCAGTCCCCCTCACTCAAAAAGGTGTAAGAATCTTATAATTTCAGTACCACAACGAGTATAGAGACAGAGGTGGGAGCCTCAGAAATCGCCAGGCCTTCTCAGCTTGCTCAAATCAGGTGAGATGAGATCCTGTTGGATTCTGCAGGGGGGTTGTATTCATTCTACAGAACGAAGACAAGGTATCTGCTGTCCAACAAATCTCTGCAGGTCAGATTTGCGCATTGCAGAATGCAACAGACAAAGCTGGACATGGGGTAAATGGAAATGAGCCTTTGGGAAGCATGGGTCCATTCTGCATTTTTTAGCTGGTCCTTTGCCGTACGTCTCTATTAAACTGTTTGGCAGCAGACCTGATGTGCACAGAGCATAAAGACATACCCTTATTGGCTAACAATACAACCCTAACCTTCCCAGTATAAATGCAATGTTTGCAAAGTAAAAATAAAAAGTGGATCGTGGAATATGGTTTCAGTCATCCTTTATTTATCACGTCTGCATACATAGTACATTTTAAACAAATAGCCCTAGTCACATGATGTAGTTTACCTTATCTTGATGGGCTGTTGACAAGATGTCTCCACTTCTTTCACATCTGTGAGTTGTTCACACCTCACTGTCAGGATTATTAGAGAGTCTCTAATAGTGACAGAAATGAGGGTGGCAGAGATATTTTGCTTCAAACAAGTTTTCTATTTATTTTTCTATTGCAAGCAAGAGAAGTACAAATAATACTTTGTTCAGATTCTTGTGACCATTCCACAAGTGTTGTCTCCAGATAAGGAGGAAGCTAGACACTGGATATCTACTGCTCTCCCCATAGCCTTCCTTAGGAGGCCTGACAAGCATTCCACTGAAGACAAGGCCTGCTATGTGAAAAGCAAGATTGCAGACTTTTTAGGAAATTAAAGCCCTGAAAAATCATCACTGGTCCATCTGGACTCAAAAGCAAAAATGAAGGAAGCCAAAAAGTAATAAGCTTTGAATGTAAATATGTTCATTGTTACCAGCCTGACACCCTAAGTGGCCCCTCCTACATAAAGCACCAGCACACCTCAGTACAAGGAAAATTAGGTTATTGCCTGCACATTACTTGATCAATCTGTGTTTTTATACGTTTATATTTATCTCAGTTTTAGGCTATTTTCACACTGTCAAAACAGGATCACAACAGAGGGGAAAAGTCTCATCATGTTTAAAACGTGCAAAGTAATGCATACAGTGAAGTATACAGTACATGAAAAGTATGCTTCACTGCATCTATAAGTGTGCATGTTGTTCAATATAACACAGCACAGTGTTATTGCAACAGATTCCATCACATTGCAATGCTAACGTGCTAATCTGCATATACCATCCCATACAATAAAATGCCTGTTGCTGGTTCCTCCTGTGTCTCTTTGTCCATGCGTTGTGCCTTGCTCGCATGCGTGGACTTCAGACAGTGGAAGAGGATGGGCGTGTGCGGCCATGTGTGCGCACGTTGCCACTGGGGGGGGGGGGGTTGTGGCCGAGGCCTAGCGCCCGTTTTTTAATGGGCAGGCCTTTTAACTAGTCACAATATAATTCCATTGAGTTTGCCATGTGATTACATTGTCCAATGCAAGGCAAAATGACCTTGTAAAAAAGTAGCCTATATAAATGAAACATATGATATATATGAAATATATCATGTGATCCAGGGATTTATCTGACTGCCATATGCAGTCCAGAAGTAATTTTTCCCTTTTAAGGCTAATTGACCCAGGCCTTGTAAGCTTTTCGTCTTCCCTTGGATCAACTGGGATATTTGCAGGTTCAGGATGGTGTTTTATTTTAATTTTTTTTATTTATTATGATTTTTTTTTCCTGGTTGGACTTGATGGATGAATGTCTTTTTTAAACCAAACTAACTATCTAACATATTTATACAACAATGGGTTGTTTATGCTTAAAAAAGAACTGTAGTGAAAATAATGTAATTAATAATATTGCTTACATTATTACAATAATTATTTATAAATTATTTAGTCAATGTATGCAAGAAGTTTTGAATCAGGATGATCTGCCCATTGTAAAATCTTTCCTCACCCTAATTTACATTCTGAAATGTATCATAGGTAGCAACATCTTTAGGCCTGTCAGGTGATATCTGCTGAATGTTTGGTTTCTGAGAGTTCCAAATCCAGTACAAAATATACCTGGTTGCGGTAGCAGTAGGAGGCGCCCTTTGTATTTTGGACAATTTCGCAGTTGAGTATGTATATATATATATATATATATATATATATATATATATATATATATATATATATATATATATATATATATATATATATATACATATATATATATATATATATATACACTATATATATATATATATACACTATATATATATGTATATGAATAACGATGTTCGCCTACCTTATTCAAGGAGATTTCCACTTTTGTAAAAGATATATTTATTTTAGTAGTAACAAGCACTGTAGACAACAGTGTATTGTGAACAGGTATTAGCATTAAGAATCTCACAATGATAATTCAACATAATGTAAAATAACATAAAATAAATAATCAACATAAGATAATTAGGTATATGTGTTCATAAAATTAGGTGAATGAATATAATAAAAATGGGAAAAAATGGATGTTAACAGTAAAGGACCAGATATTTGAAATGCTAGCAGCTATATGTTTTTGGGAGTGACTCTATTGATATAAACAGAGGTCCACAACAGTAGTGCTGGGTATAACTGGAGTACTGGGCTGTGTGGAGCGCGTACGTACAAAAAGGGCGCCCGGACAAAAAGGGCGCGGGGTGTAAACTCTAAATAATAATTAATCATTAATAGGGTTTATAAAAATAGTGTGCTATATTTTGTTTACAAATAAGGTTTAACAAAATTATAAATCATTAAATAATGTTTATGAAGTCAGAAATTGTGAAAACGTTATTCTTCCCTGTTTCTAAAGTTAAACTTATAATTACGTTTATGAAAAAAACAATAATATATGTTTAATTGTTATAATTCTATATTATTGTGAATAACCTTCATTTACGGTTTGTTCTTATAATAAAATCTGAAAATATTCTTTATAACGATGGTATAAATATAACTACGCTCGTAATAAGTGTTGTAAAACATTAGTAATTATTACTAAAATTTTATGAAAACTTTACCTAAGCCTACTCTTACACAGAACCCTCCCTGTACCTATCCCTAACCCCTAGACCCCCCTGTTGGTGCCTAAACCTAAGACCCCCCTGTTGGTGCCTAAACCTAAGACCCCCCTGTTGGTACCTAAACCTAAGACCCCCTGTTGGTGCCTAAACCTAAGACCCCCCTGTTGGTGCCTAAACCTAAGACCCCCCTGTTGGTGCCTAAACCTAAGACCCCCCTGTTGGTGCCTAAACCTAAGACCCCCCCTGTTGGTGCCTAAACCTAAGACCCCCCTGTTGGTGCCTAAACCTAAGACCCCCTGTTGGTGCCTAAACCTAAGACCCCCCTGTTGGTGCCTAAACCTAAGACCCCCCTGTTGGTGCCTAAACCTAAGACCCCCCTGTTGGTGCCTAAACCTAAGACCCCCCTGTTGGTGCCTAAACCTAAGACCCCCCTGTTGGTGCCTAAACCTAAGACCCCCCTGTTGGTGCCTAAACCTAAGACCCCCCCTGGTGGTGCCTAAGTAACCCTCCCTGTACCTACCCCTAAACCCTAGACCCCCCTGTTGGTGCCTAAACCTAAGACCCCCCTGGTGGTGCCTAAACCTAAGACCCCCCTTTATTATGTGGATAATAATGTTTTACTAATTGTGGATGCAAAAAATATTTTGCAATTTACGTTACGTACTGATCGCTTTATTTTGTGAATAATAA
The DNA here is from genome assembly GCF_040937935.1 of Hyperolius riggenbachi. Lineage (NCBI taxonomy): Eukaryota > Metazoa > Chordata > Amphibia > Anura > Hyperoliidae > Hyperolius > Hyperolius riggenbachi. The sequence continues at coordinate 199,823,207 of NC_090652.1, read as the reverse complement.
TGTTTTACAAACAGTATGGGATAAAACTTTAAATAATGTTTTTATTAGTTAAATAAGATAAATATGTTTAGTATTTTTATAAACGTTATTCGGCACGGGTGCATTTTATAAACGTAAATCACCACACGCACACTTATAAATCATTAAAAATCTCCTGGCGCCAGTTGTAAACGTTATTTATGTCCTGCGCCCTTTTTTCCTGCTCGGCGCCCATTAAACGCTATTTATTATGAGAGTGAATGGCGGCGCCCTTTTTGTCCACTAGCGGCATGCGCCCTTTTTTCCTGCACTGTCAAAGGATTGTATGGCAGTGCTGAGTAAGAAAGCGGGGGAAGTGAATGGTGGGTGGCAGCAGGAGAGGAGGCAAATGAAGGGTACAATGGAAATAGAATGTATCATGGAGAGGTCGGGGAAGATGTCCCAATGCTGCTGATCTAGCTCTGTGTATGAGCTCTAGAAGACGTGCCCCTGTGTGGCTAGTGGAGGAGAAGGTGGTATGAGAGAAGCCAGAATGTACTGGCCTATGGGTTTCTCCAAGGTGCAGAGATGGTTGGCGTGAGACGCATGGTCGTGGGGTGAGGATAGGGTGGCTGGATCGGAGGCATGTATGGCTCGGACCAGCGTGCCCTGAATGAAAGGAGGGCAAACTGAGGTGCTGGTGTGGGGGATCTGGATGAGGCTACGAGAGGGTAAGGGCAGGGACTCTTCAGAGAGGACTGGGTAAGAGAGAGAAGCTTCTGTGGTTGCTTACCTTACTGGGACTGACAGAGCTTCTGGGTGCCAAACAAAAGATGCATGGCGTTGGCGCGCTGAAATACTATTTCCTGGCTGGAGAAATTGCAGCTTTCGTTTTGCGCCCAGAAGCTCTGTCAGTCCCAGTAAGGTAAGCGAGCACAGAAGCTTCTCTCTCTTACCCAGTTCTCTCTGAAGAGTCTCTGCCCTTACCCTCTCGTAGCCTCGTCCAGATCCCAGCACCTCAGTTTGCCCTCCTTTCATTCAGGGCACGCTGGCCCGAGCCATACCATGCCTCCGATCCAGCCACCCTATCCTCACCCCACGACCATGCGTCTCACGCCAACCATCTCTGCACCCTGGAGAAACCCATAGGCCAGTACATTCTGGCTTCTCTCATACCACCTTCTCCTCCACTAGCCACACAGGGGCGCGTCTTCTAGAGCTCATACACGGAGCTGGATCAGCAGCATAGGGACATCTTCCCCGGTCTCTCCATGATACATTCTATTTCGATTGTACCCTTCATTTGCCTCCTCTCCTGCTGCCACCCACCATTTACTTCCCCCGCTTTCTTACCCAGCATTGCCATACAATCATTTGACAGTGCAGATGCTCCACACAGCCCAGTACTCCAGTTATACCCAGCACTACTGTTGTGGACCTCTGTTTATATCTATAGAGTCACTCCCGCAACATATAGCTGCTCGCATTTCAGATATCTGGTCCTTTATTGTTAACATCCTTGGCACAAAAGTTTTTTTATTGTTGTTCTTGTGCATTTTTTTTATTATATTCATTCACCTAATTTTATGAACACATATACCTAATTATCTTATGTTGATTATTTATTTTATGTTATTTTACATTATGTTGCATTACCATTGTGAGATTCTGAATGCCAATACCTGTTCATTTTTAAGGCACCCCACTTGACCTGAGGAAGCGGTTTGAGCCGCGAAACGCGTTGTCTACAGTGCTTGTTACTACTAAAATAAATATATCTTTTACAAAAGCGGAAGTCTGAATAAGGTAGGCGAACATCGTTTTATATATATATATATATATATATATATTTATATGTATATATATATATATATATATATATATATATATATATATATATATATATATATAAATATATACACACTCAACTGGGAAATTGTCCAAAATACAAAGGGCGCCTCCTACTGCTACCGCAACCTAGTCTACTACCCCACCACGTGGGGCCTTCACGACCTTTGAGAAGTGAAGAATTTTTTCTCGAGGAGCAGCGACCATCCCTAAGGAAAAGACCGAGTGGGAACGGGATTTTCCCACATGCACGATCGAGCGGTTGCCTCCCCGTGCAACCTACCTATTATTATTTTTTAGACCCTTTTATCCTGAGATAATACACCAGAAGGGCTCTCGGTGGTCTTGTGTTCTCTTTTTTTACGTCTACACAGCTACCAAAATATACCTGGTTGACTAAAAATGTTCTGTGAGGGAATATTGCATATATAATTAGCCTAATCTAAGCAACACTGACAGGGTTTGGCTACATTCAATAAACAGCAATATATAGATATAGGAAGTGATTCGGATACTGAAACCAGGAAAATTACCATAAAAGTGGGTATCCTGATGCTGAATAATTTACTGAAAAAATGTACAGCATTCTACTATATGTCACTACTGTGCCTCTTAATACAACTTTCTGTTAAAATGTTACTTTCTGTATTGTAATTTAATAGACAAAATAAAAACAAATCTGTAAATGCATACTTGCACTGCAGTACTTCTACACATGAATACATACATAAAAAAGCATGTAAAACTATTCCAGGAAACATCATCCTTTTCTGCAAATGCTTGCCTTGCAACAAACTGGCGCTTGCTAGACTTCCCTTTGTTCTGCCTTAGCGTGTGGATATATCTGGACAGGAAAATGTGTGGTTTGTCAAGCAACAGATAGATCCTATTCTGCAAACTTTCACAAAACTGTCACACCCTCATGCCAGGGGTGTTAAAATGGCAGAATAGTGATAAAACAATAGCTTGCCTGAATGCACAATCTGCATATATCAGAGAAACCCAGGGAGTAGAAAAAATAGATAAAGGCACACAGCCAAGAAAGGGCCACGGTATGTGTTGTGGATGGGTTGTACAATTCCAAATAAATTCTTCTCTGTATGGGAAGCTGCAGTGTGACCTCAACCTCAGAAAAACTCTGTCAGGAGTCCAGAGGTCAGAAAGGAAAACTGAAAGATATAAACATAATATCTGAAAGCAGCACTGCCATGAACAGCTGCCATCCTTAAGTTATGAAACGGCAGGATTATCTTGCACTACGAGGAATTCGCTTCATATAATCTCTTGTATGCATTAGGTTCACAGTGTCGCTGCTAATGTGATTTTGATTGCTGTTCTCAGCACTAAGAAAATAAAGAAATTACACCGACGCTTACAATTTATTTTAGGCTACACAGTTCAACCCATTCTTAACCGGTGTTTCATACTGCATACCTTTTCATAGACAGAGCACCCAGAAGGTGATCCAGAACCACTAGGATGTGATAAGAGGCTCAAAGAGACCAACAAAAAAAAGCTTTCTGGGCTGATGCACATCTAGAGTGCTTCTAAACGCTTTTCAAAATGCTAGCGCTTTGAAAAGCGCTTGGCTTTGTTTTTCTATGGGTTGGATCGCACCAGACCAATGGGATTTTTACAGAAACACAAGCGTGGGTCCTGCAGCATTTTTGAGGCGATTTAGGCTCAATGTTAAATATAGAAAAATCACTCGAAAAAGCGCTGAACGGAATGATTTTCCAAGTTTTTTTTGGTACAATTGTTAACTTTTAGGTCAAACTGTAAAAAGAAAACAAAAAAACGCTACACCAAAATGCTCACTTGGGTTGGCCATTCAATAATTTTCCTCTTCTTTGCTTTAACTCCTGGTTTGCTTTGGCAATATATTTTGGGGCACCTCCAGTAGCGTCACTAGGGGGGTGCGGTAGGTGCGGACCGCACCAGGTGTCACCAGCAGAGGGGGTGACACCAAGCTCCAGGCTAAGGGAGAGTGGAGAAGGCTATGTAAATACTTACCAGGCTACTGTCTGATAGACTTCTCTCTCCTGCTCTACTCCCTTCTGGCTGCACCCTGTTGAGCTTATAACAGAGTTCAGAGGCTACCAAGGCCACATGGTGATCATTTTAACACCCCCCTATAACAAGCAACGTTACTACCTGGTGAAGTTTGGAGGTTCATGGAGTAGGAGGGGGTGACACCATGAGTTTCCGCATCGGGTGACACCAACCCTAGTGACGCCTCTGGGCACCTCTATCATGAAATGCCGCCCAATCTATTTAACTGTATTTAGCTGGATTTCAACAGACAGTATATCTCTGAACACCTCAGAATTAATTTGGCCACTAACTTGAGTCCCTAATTTCCGCATTGTTGCGGTTCACGTGATTCCGTGGTTACGTGTTCTATCATCTATCTAACAGCTGGGCTCTGTATAGGAGGGAAGGGCAATATTGCCCTCCCCTCCTATACAGAGCCCCGCTGTTAGATACATGATAGAACACGTAACCACGGAATCACGTGAACCGCAACAATGCGGAAATTAGGGACGCAAGTTAGGGAAGTCAGGTGACGGGAAGAGGAGGGCGGAAATAAGTTTAAGAGGGGACGGCATCCTCACAACTTTACCTTCTGGAGAAGTGACAGGGTCACGGAACGCGTGAGGGGGCACAGAGAGGCAGCGGACACATCTTTACAGCTTTGGGTAAGATCTTATTTCATTATTAGCGGCTTGTTCATGGAATAGGTTGTTATCTCGGAGGGTGTATATTGATACTTTCCATAGGGCCACAATTACCTTTATCTGCCAGTGCTGTAATCTACATGTTTATTGTAACATTATATGGTATATTTAAGTAGTGCCTGCTGGCCAATCTGTGCACTGTATGGTTTTAAATGCTTTTATTGGTTGCAGGGACAAGTCCTTAATAAACTTTTTGACTATGCAAACTTTTTGGTGGTCTGATAGTGATACATTATAGTAGCCTAGATGGATGCTTTTGTTGTGGTTAAATAACAGTTGAAATCTATGTCCGGCTTGTGGCAGTGCAGATCTGACAGGACATAGATTTCAAACATCTTCACCGCGCATTTCCGCCGCTCCTGCCGATCATCCCACCGCAGATCACTCACACTGTAGTCTATATGACAGGTGAGCTGTGTGAGCTGGTCAGGAGCCAGTTTCATTAGTTCCTGACCCTGTCACCGCTATAAGCCAATCCCATTGGCTAACAATGATTGACAGCGTCAGGAGCCAATGAAAGCGGCTCCTGACCTGCTTGCACAGCTCTGCCATCGACGGCAGAGAGGGGGACCTGCGGTGGGGACAGAGCGGCGTGACCGGCGGATTATTGTAATGGTAAGCGCCGCTATACAGTACCAGCAGTCTCTGGTCCTTAAAGTAGTGGTCCAAGCTTAAAGAAAAATGAAAATCCATTTACCTGGGGCTTCCTCCAGCCCCTGGCAGCCGTCCTGTGCCCTCGCCGCAGCTCCGGTGGCTCTCAGTGTCCTTCGCTACAGAAGCCGACCTCGCCAGGTCAGATTCCAGGTCGGCTTCTTGTGCGCTCCACAGCGCGGGTCACGTGGTTTAGCCGATGTCGTAATTTATGTATTGCGCAGAACTACTACGACTGCGCAGTACATAAATGATGATGTCGGCTAGACCACATGACCCGCGCCGTGGAGCGCACAAGAAGCCGACCCGGAAGCCAACCTGGGGAGGTCGGCTTCGGCAGCGAAGGACACCGGGAGCCACCAGAGCTGCAGCGAGCGCACAGGACGGGTGCCAGGGACTGGAGGAAGCCCCAGGTGAGTGGATTTTCATTTTTCTTTAAGCTTGGATGTATCCTTTAAGGGGGCAGAGACTGCTGGTACGGAAATAGTTAAAAGACATAAATGATAATAATAATAATAATAATAAACTAATGAGATAAACAATTGTATCTATCCTCCTTCTTCTAAAAAAATGATTTTTTTAGTTATCCCACAGTTTTATTTTTTTATATTTAAATCTACTTTTTAAGTTTTTACTTTTTTATTGCCTCTTCTCAATGACACATTAATTGAAGTATGCCAGAGCTAAAATCTATAACCTATTTTTTTAACTCTTTCCTGTTCTCAGAACCCATTTACTGCCAGAAAAGTGTTTTATGGCAGCAATTCCTTATCAGTGACGGTTACCCTATAGTCCGACCCAGACAGAAACTGTCACTTGCATACCTAATTTCTAACTTTTTCAGGCTGAGAAAGAAAAGAAGGAACACAGCATAGTTATTTGTGTGCTTGGCACTGTACATACACGTCTATCTAAACATGTCACGTCACCTCAGATGTCCTTTAAAAAGGAAGGCATTTGCAAAAATTGTACTGTAAGTGAGCAACTGTGGTTTCCCATGATGCATTACTTATATGCAAATCCTCACATCATGCCCCTGAAAGCAAGGCTGCACATCCAGAACTGCTGGTGTAAAGAGAACCTGTAGCTAATACATTTTACAGAGCCACATCAATCCAACATGCATATGAAGTGGCTCTGTAAAATAGTGGAGGTAGAGGTGCTCTGAGCTCCATCTGAGCTCAACTTCGGCACGATGTTGACCTGATGAAGTGGGCATTTATGCCCACGAAATGCATTGTCTTTTCTGTAAAATAAAATTAATTTTTCTTCTATATACAACTGCAGACATTTATCACTAGGTAAGCCTACTCTTTTCTTATCTTATACTATTTTTACCATTTAACTACCCCCGGGCACCTTACATCCCCTATTTTCATCTGGGTTACTCTTCATTGGAGGGATGAGTCTTGAGTCTCATTTTTTTAGAGAGAGCAACCTAACTACCGAGAGACCATCCACTTACCTGAATGCAGGATGGGTTTTCCCCACATACGCTGAAGGTGGATTCTATCTATTGTAGCATCCCAGGTTTTTGAGTACCTCTTTCTCTTATACATCTCGCTCTATGAGTTAAAATGTACTACACTATGTTGGGTTTCTATCTTACTCTTGCGTGCATTTTTTTTTATCAAGGTCAACTTAATCCACCCTCTACCTTGACCTTGCCTGATTACTGCCTACCTCAGCCTCTGCCTGAACTTTGTACTTCCTGTAAAATTTGATAGGATGTGCTCTAGATTTTGACTGAATTAAATGTTTTCATCAAATCCAACATCTAATCTTTTTAAGACATCTAATAGTGTATGCTGGCTTACTTACCCCTCCTGCTGGAAGCCACTCTGTCATGCGCTGCACCATCAATCGTCCTTCCCCCTCCATAGTTCTGAACTGCTGTCTGAAGAATCAAGCTCCAATCCCTGTGGACAGCATTATTTTGTGTGTGTATTTGCACCTTTAGGCATGCTACCTGACCAAGACAACCTATGTGTTCTGCCACTTCGTATCTTTAATAAGCTTTAGAATTAAAAATGTTAACTCTGCTGTTGATCATGCAGATTGTTGCATGCAGCATAGTTTTACATTTTATCAAGCAAGCTTTGGACTGAGTCAAAATATAAACTATAAGTATTATTCTAATTTATTTGGATGAAGTCTCCCTTTTAGCTTTTGGCACGGAAGTGAATGAGCAGTTCATAAGCAAGGTTAACCCACTTAAGGACCAGGGGTGTTTCTGGTGATCTGTGCTAGCGTGGGCTATTCAGCCCACAGCACAGATCGTGTGGCAGCCAGGGCCACCAGACTTCCCCCCTTTTTTCCCCACTAGGGGGATGTCCTGCCAGGGGAGTCTGATCGCCGCCGGCTAGTTGTGATTAGCCGGGGGGGGGGCTTTTGGGCTTCTCAAAGCCCCCCTCCGCAGCGTTTTCTGCGCTCCCTCTCCTTACCTCCCTCCCCTCCTCTATCAGAGCGGCGCAGGGCAGGTATCCGTCCTGCGCCGGATAAGATAGGCTTCAGCCAATCAGAGGCCGGGGATCGACGATCTGCCTTACGGCAGCGCCGTATGATGTAAACAGCAGGGATTTTTCCCCCCGTGTTTACATTAGGCGTACGAGCCACGATCGGCGGCTCGCACACTGTTCAAGGAGACACCGGCTGTGAACTGACATGGAAAGGCCGCTCGATCGAGCGGCCGTTTCCATGTAATAACCACTTAAACCCGCCGCCACCTATCGGCGTTAGGCGGTCCTTAAGTGGTTAAAGAGAAACCGTAACCAATAATTGATCTTCATCCCAATCAGTTGCTGATACCCCCTTTCCCATGAGAAATCTTTTCCTTTTCACAGGCGGATCATCAGGGGGCTCTGTATGGCTGTTATTGTGGTGAAACCCCTTCCACAGTGTGATGTCAGGACCATTGTCTTGACAGCTTCCTGTCAGTTAACCTCATTGCATTGTGGGAAATAGCTGTTTACAGCTGTTTCCAACTGCCAAAATAAGCAAGCAGCATCTCCTTCCACTGACATCACCTGCCAGCAGTAAAAATGTCACCATGTGATAAATGTCAGAATGTAAATCAGGAGGAGGAAATATTTTACAATGGGCAAACACTGACTAAATCATTTCTACATAATTATTGTAAAAATGAAGAATTTTTTTAATTACATTATTTTCACTGGAGTTCCTCTTTAATACAGGATAGCTTGTGCTATGGGAGCAGATAAAAATGGCACAGGATTATCACCTATAAAAATGGTGCCGCCATAGGCGGCAATAGTACAAGCAGCGATCAGCAGCAAGAAGGTTGCCTTATGGCGCCCGATAATATTGGCCAGTGGGGATTGGAAGCCAATCTCTTGTGCAACATTGCAGGGCAGACACCATACAACTGAACAGGATAGGATTGTTGGCTGTGCAGCTGTCAGGGGATGCTGTAGACTTCTCGGCAGAGGCTTTCTTTATCAGCTGCCGTGGCTGAGTTTTATCTAGCAGTTGCACGGATGTTGTGCACATGCAAATGATCAGTTCTTGCAAAATACTCAAGAAATATTTATGCATATTCTATTTACTTCCTTTTTCTTCACACTTGCACTGTACATTTCAGCTTGCGGGTTGTTTTCACCTTATGAACAAGAGGAATTTTCACATTTCAGCGCTTCTCCAATTCATTCCCAAATAACCTTGTCACTACTTATCACAATTAAATGATCTATACCTTGTTTTTTTCTGCCACCAATTAGGCTTTCTTTGGGTGGTACATAATGCTAAGAATTATTTTATTCTAAATGCATGTTAATTGGAATAATAAGAAAAAAAGAAAAAAAATAATTATTTCTCAGTTTTCGGCCATTATAGTTTGAAAATAAATTTTTCTACTATGGATAAAAGCCACACATTTTATTTTCCCATTTGTCCCGGTTATTGCAACATTTAAATTATATCCCTAGTACAATGTATGGTGATGATATTTGGAAAGAAAGGTGCATTTTTTTCAGTTTTACATCTATTAGTAATCACATGCCCATAATTTAATAATAATATACTCTCTTGACATATATATTAAAAAAATGGTTAGTCCCTAATGTATGTAGGTGTAATTTGCCACAAGATGTCCTCGCACATTATTTCCTATAAGCGTAATAATAAGTACGCTTAATAAGAAGTAATGCGTGACTTTGTTTCTCGGAAGTGAGGCAGGCATCTCATTGATGCCTATGATCACAGTGGCCTAGAGGGAAGACGAATGAATGGGAACAAATTTCCCATTTACTAATCTTACGTTCTGCGGTTGGAGCGGTGAAAACAAGCGAGCGGGAGGCAGTGCAGCGGCACCAATTGAGAATGATCACTATTTTTGAACAAAAACAGTTATCATTCTTGGCGAACATGCACGGATTGGCTCAGGCCCCTGCCACCAATCCCCCCTGATGCCGGGACCATCGCAATCTCAGGCTTCTGCCCGCACGATTGCGCACACAGCCCCGCAGACTGCACAGACATGAGCCTCACATTTCTGCTGCAACAGCAGCACCTGCCACGGACGTGAGGCTCACATTTGTGTGGCAGTAACGGTTAAGAAATATTCAACATTATCATACACACCTTGTGGTCTGTGGCCTGGGAATTTAACAGATTGGGAGGCAAATGCCTTTTGTCATTATCTTTTTAAGTTGTACAAAATGTATCTACTGATCAGTCATGAATCATTCATTACAAAATGTTGTCGAAAAGGATCCGCACTGTTTAAAACCAGTATTCTTTATTGTATTTTCATTATAATGATTAACCGTGTGGGTCTCCATAGTGTCGCCCGGTGTTTGGAAATGACAGGTCCTTCTTCAAGCTGTCGGACACGCTGCACAAACATAACAGACAAACCACCCCTTTAACACAAAAAGAGCGGACCTGATGGAGAACGTTGCTCAAGGTTATTTGCAAATTACCTCGAGCAAAGTTCTCAATCAGGTCCACTCTTTTAAGGAAGATGCAATAGAAAATATCAGTTTTAGATGGTGCCGATCGTTTCAAGGGACGGATCCTGCACGTCATATCCATTGGTGCTTAACCGTTATGGGAATTCATTCATTACAAAACTTTTATCTCATTCAGCCTTAACCTCTGTCCACATGCTCAACCACCGTTGTTATAACAAACGCAGAACAACAGGTTAGCCAAAAATTGTTCAAAAAAGTGTCCCAACGATGGTAAAAGTTAACTCTTATTGTCCATGTAGACTGATCCATCCTGGCAAATTGATTTAGATGATAATTGCCGTTATTTGTTCATATCGAACAGTGGCATAGTTAAGGAGCTGTGGGCCCCGATGCAAGTTTTACATTGGGTCCCCCCAAGCACTCTATACATAACAATTGATACGACGCACCAAAACCTGCCAAGGACAACCACAGTGTCAGAGGTGCAAGAAGGGGATAGGGGACAGTTTGTTAATGATTACTGCTATTAAAATTATCTATAGAAGTGATTATTATGAGTACAGGACCAACAGAAAGCTAATACTGCAATTGAGGAAGGGCCCTAAGGGGCCCCTCTGGCCCAAGGGCCCCGATGCGGTTGCTACCTCTGCACCCCCTATTGCTATGCCCCTGATCTTGAATGATAACAAACAATAGCTACATTCAATGTAGGTGTGCCTGGTTACGCACTTCCAGGTCCTTCTTTTCTCACTTCCTTTAATAATCTGATCGGCAAAAAATTGTGCTGTTGCTGAATTCAATTGTGTTCCGATCCCAAACAGTTAGTTCATCGCTAACTGTTGGGGATCGGTTGTATTATAGTGACACCGTTCCAGCGTGTGTACAGAGCTTTGGAGGGGAACCACTAACAATCTGTCATGCTGGACCCAATAGCATGCATGGAATTTAAACTATTTCTGCCAAACTGGGAGAACTGAGGCTATTCTTGTGATAAACGTGCAACAGAGCTATAACTCTGAAGACATTTTATTCTCAAAGAGATCGGAAAGCTTTCATTGATGAAAGGAGTTTTCAGTTGGCTCAGAAATGCCATCAAATGGAAGTCTATTGTGTGCACAAAACACTCGTGTCTATTTTGTGTCAGTATAGTTTTCAGTGGTAAAAAGGAACCAATTTCAGGTTATTTATTGGATATTGGATTTTTCAAATCTTTGTGTCAATATCTCAAATCCTCTCTGAGTACTGCATTTGTGACTGCAGACAGTGTTGCACAGAGCATCTAGCGCCAGATACAATAACATATACAGCAAAGAATGCAGTTGTGAGCTCTTGAGACAAAGAGGCAGATTTACTAAGGGTGAAAACTGCTGCAAAACTGAAGTAGTTATCAGAGCAACCATTATTGTTATTATTATTATTATTATTATTATTATTATTATTACACAGAGTATAGAGAATATAGAGAATAAGAATTGTCAAAGGAGCTGACACTCTACTAATACTGTACATTCTATACAGTATTTAACAATACAATTTACATTTAATCAAAAAGCTGTGTGTGTGCAGATTAAAAACACACACACACAAAATAACAGCAGCACTACATTAGGGAGAGGAGAACAAAGATGTTAGGTTCCTATATTGTGTACTGCTTGTTGATCATATAGATATTGAAACCTGTTGACTGAGCTTGGGGATCAGAGATGGTGAGCTGTCTGATCCGGGGAGAAATAACCTTGATCTTGCGTTAAGATCTAAGGCTGAATGTATCCGGTTGGTTTTGATCCTTTCTCCCCCTCTCTTGTGGTAAATTATATTTTCTCTCCTCTGCTGTAATGAGTGACAGTCAGGGATGAGGAGGCGGATCCAGGCTGCGTGTGTGGAAGATTGTAGCTCTGCCTCCCTATGCTGACATCCACATGCTATGCTAGTCTGTAAAAGAGAGCCGAGGAGTTGGGAGGGAGGCAGACTAAAGGAAGGAGGCTCAGAGCATTTGACTCCGTGTGACCATTCCCAGAGTGATCCCTGCCTAACCCCAAAGACAAGCAAGAATCAGCAGCACAAGGATAAGCTTCAGCCTCCGCTCCTTCTGATTCCACTGCTCAGCCCATCTGAACTGTAGGAATTACATGTTTTGTGTTGCTAAAGACAAGGGACCGCTAGCCAATTCAGCATCGGCTGCCAGGAGGAGCCTGTAGAAGCGATCTTGGTGGGACTTCCATCCCGGGATGAGGATAGCCAGTGACACCCTCTGACATGTGATAATAGGGATATATCTTCTCAGCGGCATCCAGGAGTTTACGAGCATTCCCGGCAGGCTGAAGACAACCAGTGGAAATCTATCCCGAGCTAAATGACTTGTTAACTGAGGAAATCGAGAAAATCTTATCTTTTGTTGTGGGGAAAATGGATTTCGCTGTTTTTCTTGTTGGAGTTATGTGTCTGTACTTTCCAGGATCCGAAGTGTCAGGGCATGGTAAGCTTCAAAAAGTTGTTCTCTCTTTTTGCTTGCAGTGTAATGTTTATTGCTTTGGGGCGTTATAGTGGTAGCTGGGACTATCCTGCTCTGGGCATATAGCTCATCCTACAGGCATGTCCTCTCTTCTGTCCAAGACACAGTCACGGCTTCTCTCCACGCTCCTAGCTGCCAATGTTGCAGAACTCTCTCCTCTTTACCCTCCTGCCCACAAAACCGAGATTGAGACCTTTCCACTCCTCTCTTAACACTTTATATGGGGGGGGGGGGGGGGGGGGGGCTACTAATATTGCCCCTGATAAACGCATTTAATGGTCAAATAGAGTCTGTGTTATTCGGGAAAGTTTTCTGTCCGCTCTTCTCCTGACCCATGGCGCGGGATATAGACCTGTCCGCTCTTCTCCCCACAGCCCATGTTATTGAATACAAACACTGCCCCTCTCCCCCCTCTTCTCTTTCCCATAACAGAACGCATTGGCTTGTGTGTTCTTGTGTTTCCAAACGGAGACAGACTCTGGCTGCTGTTGCATGTCACATCTGGATTAAATCAAAGGTTTAAAAATACTACAAAGCCTTTTCCAAGCCTCTTCTCTGCCTTCATGTTCTAAAGCAGTGCGCATCTCCCATGAGTTACCTAGAGTCCCACTAGAAGCGCATTCATCTTTCATAGGAACTTGATTTAAATTCCAATTAGAAGGATGTCAGGAAAGAGGGAAATATGGGACCCTATTCACTAGAGTGATAGGAAGAGGCTCATGCTGGTGGCAATAGAATAAGAGAGGGGGACAACAGAGTGCTAGGAATCAGGATGGCAAAGAAGTGAGATAGGAGAAGACTCGGAGGGGACTCCAGAGTAGGGATCCAGGGATAGCGGGGTACTAGAAGAGAAGGGGATGCCAGAGTAGTAAGGATTAGTAATGGAAGAGAAATGAGCAAGAAGGGGACACTAGAACGATAGGAACCAAGAGAAGTAGGAGAGAGGGGGTCACCAGAGTGATGGTGTTGGGAAATTACAGGGTGGTAAAAGTGAGTGGGACACCAGAGTGGTGGTGCTGGGAGATTGCAGGGTGGTGGAGGAAAGGGGACATTATTAGAGTGCTAGGGTACGGTGATGGCAAAGAAATAAAGAAGATGGGACGCCAGATTGATGGGGTACGTTGATGGTAGGGTAGTAAGAAAGGGGGGAACCAGACTAAAAGGGCTTAGTGATAACAGACAGGGAACTAAGAGAAAGTAATACACATCAGTGATGGTAGGGTAGTAGCGAAGGGGGGCACCAGAGTGATAGAGATCAGTGTGGCAGGGTAGTAGGAGAGGGGGGCAGAAGAGTGATAGGCATCAGTAATTAGAGGGTATTAGGAGAGAAAAGACATAATAGTGATAGAGATCAGTGATTGGAGGGTATTAGGAGAGAAGGACACTAAAGAGATAGGGATCAGTGATTGGAGAGTATTAGGAGGATACTATTCACCAGAATGACAGGGGTCCTGGTAATAGCAGCAGGACGCTATCAGTTCAGTCATAGATCAGTGTGTATAGCATATTTCTCATGCCTAGGCGCAACTTGGAAACTGAATAGACATTGCAGAGAAAAGAATAAACAAGCGGCAGAGTTCCATGTGAAGTGGCTCTGAACTCTTCCTTATGTGTTTTCAGCTTGCAGGGAAAGCCTTCCAGCCTGCTAGAGGCATTAGCTCCCCACAATACCAGAGCAGAGATTCTACCATTCCTTCATACAGAATGAAGCCTGGCTGCTATGGGTGACATTCCAGGACCAGAGTGGGACAGTCTTCCAAACTCAGATGGGGATTTTTAGTGATTTCTACTGACAACGTGCACATTTCTTGTCTGTCAGCAGCGAGCATAGTCCTAATGACCATTCCGATGTCCTGACTTGTGGTCGCACGTGTATATTGTACCAATTGTGTACGGAAAACACCATTGTATGTAATGCTCTATCAGCTGCAGCTCGCATCTGGCTGAGTCCACATTGTGGAACTAGTCTGCACCCCCCTTTCTTCCTGAAGAAAGTCTTGCTGCTGACTTGTAAACAAGATTAGGGCCCATTGTATGGAAGCGGACCTTTCAAGTAGCAATTGTGGTTGTTGAGGAAGAGACAATGGCAGTACACAATGTAACAATGCAAAAATAAATCATCCAGGATCCTTGTTAGGGGTGGTAATTCCTAATTGGTGCTTTATATAGCCTCATAAAGAGAGATTAGGAGATGAAAGGTGTGGAGATGTATTTGCATATTTAAATACCATTGAATTGTTTCAGGGACTAAAGTGGCGTTTACTTGAAACAATGTACACATAGTATGCTATAGTTACACTACATTGTCACTAATGATTGGGATGATTGCAGACTGAGCAAAAAGCAGTGACAGCAGGCAGGTGATGGATTTGATTTCAGGCGCTGCTGGTGGTGTAGGTATTTTTTATTATCATTCTATAGCTGTTGGGGCACTAGTTGAATGTATAGCAGCATCAATGGATAGGCCACCCATACAGTATATGTGTAATCATGCCAAACAGTCTCAGACCAGTCCTTGTATTTGTAGGCCCCAATAATCTGGTAGAGAAGATTTTTTTGGCAACTCTGTCCTCATCAACAATCAGTGAAGAGTCTAAGGGCCTGGTGGATGCTAACTAAAATGCCAGATGACCATCAGCGATGGGAAAAAGTGCTATCTTGCCGCGGGCCACATTTCATTTGGATTCTTTCCTATGGCTAATTATATAGGGCTGGATAGATGTTCATCATGCACTGTATATAGGGAGCATTGTTGAGTTGTTGCTGGGGCACCAGTTGAATGTATAGTAAGCACTGGTGTTCAGGATTTACATTACAGATCTTCCCTTTATTCTCGCCTCATGTTCCCAGTCATCACACCTTCCTGGGTGCTGCTGTGCTGACATTCAGTGTAGCATGGCTGGAATGAAATATTAATAACAGTGAGCTGAGCTTTGTTGAAGCGTGTCTCCTCTTATAGAGAGGGGGCTGCAGGAATGGTGGCAGCAGGGCCCAGGATGGACACCGTCCCTCTCCCCCTCTCCCTGTAACTTCACATGACATTACCCATGGGTGCTGCCGTCACTCTGAGCTGAGCAGTGGCAGGACACAGAGAACTGCAGAACTGGCAGAAGACAGAATGAGCCCTGTGATTTCAGAAAGAGGATTATCCGGCTCGGTGTTGGGAAGGGGATTTCAGAAGGCAATGGCATCTTATGATCCCTAGCTAGCTAAGTGGCTTTGGCAATCATCCTTCTTTGACGATCCCCATGTGATTAAAAACTTTAAAGGGCGGAAAACACGCCTGGGGGGGCCTCGGCCGTAAATGCCCGTTTTGTCTGCTCTCTCCACATCCCCGCACAGGGGACAAGCATTTTATTTTGCTTTGGCTGGCTGAATGATGTTCTGGAATAATTGGATCATAGAGGCATGTAAGATTCTTATTTGATCAAAGGCTGGCCACCTGGCTTTTAGTAGTGATAGACACACACTGTCCTGATTTCAGCAACAGCCATTTTTTATCCTAGAATAACCCAATCTGTCCAATGCACTCCAGCACCCCAATTCATTGTGCTTTGGTTTTGGGGGTCTTTAACCAGTGAGAAACAGCTGAGCTTGCCCTGTGACATGTATGGATAATCGTAGCAGGCCAGGGGACAGAAGGGGGGGGGGGGGGGGGTTTGAAACCCAGCTTGATACACTCAGGATTTCCATGCATATCCAGGCTTGCAGGACATGCTGAGACTTGCAGTTCCCCAATGAATACAAAGCTGCACGCAAGCTGCGGCATTGGGAATAAACGCTCTGCCTGTGGTTGTTGTTGTTTTGTGATGGCTGATTTGAATATTTAATTCTTCACCGTTCCACCTGAATAAAATATTGATATTCCGCACAGCACTCCCTCCTCCCTCCATTATTAATAGTGTTGTCACTTTACTGATGTACTTACATTTCTCCCCCAGTAAAATAAAAGGTATGATTTTGTCAGACCCAGGCTGATGGTTTGAGGAGGACAGAGCTAACAGTGGTCTCACCCCACTGATCTCCCCCTTCTGTCATGTCAAATGGCCTGATATGTCTGCAGGGACAGCTGAGCACAGGGCTCTGCTAGCTGATTAGCCCAATGATGTTCCCTCACTGGGTGGCATTTATGAGCTAGGCAGATGCTTAACCTCCTGCATGCATGTGTCACGTTTTTACTAGTAGTTATTATTACACTATTTGGAGCATTTTAGAGCTGCACTCGTAGTTTCATTGTTTGATGTCGGGAGGCTTGCGTGTTTGTTGTGTTTGCTGCATTTATTTATATACACTGCCCGGTGTTGTTCCTTGCTAGTTGTTACACCTCTTGCTGTGCTTGTTGAGGTTATTGTGTGGCCCCCGGTGCTGCAGCACGCCATGCACTGATCATTCATAGGGTCTATTAAGCTGTCCAGTGAATCACACCAGGGACATCCCTTATGCTATTTACTGATCACTTCTGTAATGCGGGCTCCAGAAATAGAATGATGTGCCCTTACCATGTGGGGACCCTCCTCATTGTGTCACTCAGGCCAGGTTTCTGTTCACACTCATCTCTTCCCATTAAGGCTGACAGCTGTGTCTTGGTTAACCCTCGTGCTGCTGGAGAGACGCGAGATAGATGGGGACATCTGGGGTAAACTCCCGGTGGGAGAGTCAAGCGAGGTCCATTCCACAGATCAGAGAAAGGTCTCATGATCAATGGTCAGAGGTGGTGCTGGAGGCAGAATATGCTATCTAAGCAGATTTCCTTCTATGGACTCTGCTATCTATGAAGGTTGCCAGAACTATAATGATTACTGTGAAATAAAGAATCTGAACAGGAGACAACAAGTTATCTCGCCCTTTATCCTCCATATAATCAATTATCAGTCGCATTATCACATATTTATTTATTTTTAAAGTACCATCACAAAACTTTCCCCAGCAATGGGAGTTCTTATTGTAGCCACGTGTGACAGGCTTGATCACCTCATTCTAGTGCAGCATAAATATAAGACCCCTCACCCCACCCAACATGTACTACAGAGCTTCAGAAACGTCCCTAAGTTTATAGTCACTACTTTCTGTTGGGCTATTTCAGGTGGCACCTTCTACATTACTGCTTATAACTGCTTCAAGATTCTTTTTTTTTTTTTTTTGCTTCATCAGACAACAGGTTTGTCTATGGTATAATATGGTATATGTCTTATAATAATCTCTACCTTGATAGAAACTCAAGCATATGGATTGCATTAGTGATTAGTTATTTTTGCAGACATGCTCGCTCACTAATGTTTATCGGATATTCTTAAAATTTTCCAAGTAGCAATGACAAAGACTACTGGAGCCACAGCCCTTGCCTGGCAGGCACTTTAGGGACTGGATGGTTGTTCTGTGCAGTGTTTATTTATACGGACTTTGTTACACCACAGAGTTTAGCCGGGATTATGACTTCAGTTGTGATGTAGTGGCAGACCAAGAAACCTGTTTAACAAATTGTCATTCATTTTTTTTATATAAACATTATGATTGTGGGTGCAAGACTATGCAGACAAAAAAAAAGGAATGAGCTCTGTAGTAGAAACGTTGGTGCTATTAGTAGGTTATTTTTAATCAAAGGAATTTTAAAATATTTGAAACCCTTATTTTTTTAACTTACATTATAGAAAGAAACCATATCCCTGCTGTAATATGGGGGCCTGTTTCTAAATTTAGGAATCCAGTACAACTTGATAATAAAAAAATAAATAAATTCAAGGAGGAAAAAAAACACCTTTTTCTTGCTAAATGGACTGGGACTCTGCTATATAAGTGTAACCGTTAGATCTTGAAGAGAGAGCGCCACCTATGTTTTAAATGCTGTAGTGCAGAAGTTTGCAAATCTGGCCTCAGGAGCGCTTTGTGGACAGTCAGAGCAAAAGCACAAGGAATTGTAGCAGCAATCTAACCTAGCCATTTTTACCAACCTGTGTTCTGTAGAGGAAGTGTAGGTTCTGTCTCATTTACAGTGTGTAGGCCCTCCATTATCTCCTCTGACCAGCCCTTACTGCCTTAGAATGCAAGTTCCTATGGACAGGGCACTCTCTCCTTTTTGTATCTTGGTATGCTACATTTGCCCAATGAACCCAATGACAATTTGTATAGTCTTAACACAAGCTGTGCAATACAACTGGGTTTTGATCTATATTGCCCTTGTCTGTCCTGGTAACTGACTAAAATGTTTACATGTACAGCACCTTAGGATAGGTTGGTGCTAACCGCAATAACAATAGTAGTGCAGGAAAGATCTGTAGGGTGGTGGGCTATTGCCAAGTGTATGCGCTTAAATGCTCCAAGCTGTACATGAAACAAAACAAAAAAATCACTGAAAGCTTGAAATTGCCATAAGCAGTGGTCATGTTCACCCAGCAGAATTTATGTGCAATATAAAATATAGGCCAGTCTGAGCTACATATGACTGTTCTCTGACTGACCTGTTGTAAATATTACTAATGTCCAAAGAATTACCAGAAGTTTCACAAAATAACTGCAGCGGCAGCGTTGGTAAAATGAACAGGTACAAAAACGCTCTTACTCTTATCCGATCGCAGCCTGAAGTCAGAGTAGAACCATGAAGCGACATAAGGGCAGACGGATATTCAGCCCAAGGCTGGTATCACAGCTATACTAAACACAATACTCTATGGGTTTTTTTGCAGTAGTGTATTAGTTAAACAGTCCATCACTCTTCTAAAATATATTGTCTCCTTGTTTTATTTATGAGGACGAGTAAAAGGTCATGTGTATGTTGAACGTGCTGAAGGCCTGATGAATGTGGTGCAGTCACCAATAAAATCAAACAGTTCTAGATTTCCGACTTAAACTGTAATATGTGTTGTGTGTGTGCATGTGTTTTTGTGTATGAGAGTGTGTGTGTGTTTGTATGTGTGCATGTGTTTGTGTGTGTGAGTGTGTGTGTGTGTGTGTGTGTGTGTGTGTGTGTGTGTGTGTGTGTGTGTGTGTGTTAGAGCATGTGTGTGTGTGTGTGTGTGTGTGTGAGTGTGCATGGGTTTGTGTGCGTGAGAGTGTGTGTGTGTTAGAGCATGTGTGCGTGTGCGTGCGTGTGTGTGTGTGTGTGAGTGTGCATGGGTTTGTGTGCGTGAGAGTGTGTGTGTGTGTGTTAGAGCATGTGTGCGTGTGTGCATGTGCGTGTGTGTGTGTGTGTGTGTGTGTGTGCATGGGTTTGTGTGCGTGAGAAAGTGTGGATGTGTCAGAACATGTGAGTGTGTGCATGCATTTGTGCATATGTGTGTAATTGTGTGTGCATGTTGGCATGTATGTGAAAGTGTGTGGGTGGGGGTGCATGTGTGTGTCGGTGTCAGAGCATGTGTGCATGTGTGCATATGTATGTGTTTGTGCAAATCTTTGTGTGGGTGCGTGTGTCTAAAAGCGAGAGCATTTGTGTCAAAGCATGTGTGTGTGTGAATGCGTGTATGTGGCCGCACCTGGGTACTAGAGCATGTGCGTCTATATGAAAGAAGCAAAGATGGAAAAGGTAAAATAAAAAAACAAAAATACTTCAGGAAAACTGGAGAGTAGAGAGATTAAAATATTTGTGTAATATTGTGTATGTCTTTAGGAGAGAGGGCAAAGGTAAGAGGAAACAGTTAAGGACTATAATACAATTACACAGCTAAGGGGGGCATCATGATTACCAGCTTTCTGCATTACCACACCATAATGTAAAATAAGTCCTTCTGTCCTAGCTCTCTGACCTTGTTCTTGATGATTTACAGCAGGTGGTCAGTAGCCCCTCAGTGAACAGTTCTCCACACCTGGCCTCAGATTATCAGAGGCACATCATACTGTTATGAGCATGCACCCGTCACATCCCATCAATCACAATGCCTTTTCCATAAGGAAACTATATTGTCACGGCAGTGATGTAGTCTCCAGATTGAAGCCTTATGTTCACAAGTTGGTAGGTGACTCATGCCCTTAGAAAACAGTGTACATATGTTAGTGGAGTGTGTGCTTTGAGAGATTTAAATTTAGACCGAGCTCTGTTGACACTGTCTTCTATGCAGAAATGAAAGTACCTTTTAATTTCAAGTATAATTGTAAGGACTTAAAAATTAGATTTTGAAAATGCTTTGGCTAATATTTCTTATTAGCATATTAATATGCATTTAATATGCGTTGGCATCAGCCTCACCTTTTAATCTGGGCATGCTTAATTGTGTAACGGTATCAACGGCTGTGTAGTGAGTGTTGAGGAGACTAAATATATTTGAATGGACAGCTATGAAGGACCTCAGTCTAGTGTAATTAAGATAAGAAATCAGTGTGACAAATATAGAGCTGGTTGGATGTCCAAACACACTCCAACCCCCTGGGTACATTGTGTGGTCCTGTACTCTCACGCAGTAGAGCACTAGGCTTATATTGTGTGGTCCAGTATTCTCACACAGGAGAGGACTAGGCTTATATTGTGTGGTCCAGTACTCTCGCACAGGAGAGCACTAGGCTTATATTGTGTGGTCCAGTACTGTCGCCCAGGAGAGCACTAAGCTTGTATTGTGTGGTCCAATACTCTCACACAGGAGAGCACTAAGCTTATATTGTGTGGTCCAATACTCTCACACAGGAGAGCACTAGGTTTATATTGTGTGGTCCAATACTCTCACACAGGAGAGCACTAAGCTTATATTGTGTGGTCCAATACTCTCACACAGGAGAGTATTAGGCTTATATTGTGTGCTCCAGTACTGTCACACAAGAGAGCACTAAGCTTAAATTGTGTGGTCCAATACTCTCACACAGGAGGGCACTAGGTTTATATTGTGTGGGCCAATACTCTCACATTGGAGAGCACTAGACTTATATTGTGTGGTCCAGTACTGTCATGCAGGAGAGCATTAGGCTTAAATTGTGTGGTCCAGTACTCTCACACAGGAGAGCTCTAGGTTTATATTGTGTGGTCCTGTACTCTCACACATGAAAGCACTAGGTTTATATTGTGTGGTCCAGTACTCTCACACAGCAGAGCACTAGGCTTATATTGTGTGGTCCAGTACTCTCACACTACAGAGCACTAGGCTTATATTGTGTGGTCCAGTACTCTCACAAAGCAGAGCACTAGGCTTATATTGTGTGGTCCAGTATTCTCACACAGCAGAGCATTAGGCTTATATTGTGTGGTCCAGTACTCTCACACAGCAGAGCACTAGGCTTATATTGTGTGGTCCAGTATTCTCACACTACAGAGCACTAGGCTTATATTGTGTGGTCCAGTACTCTCACAAAGCAGAGCACTAGGCTTATATTGTGTGGTCCAGTACTCTCACACAGCAGAGCACTAAGCTTAAATTGTGTGGTCCAGTACTCTCACACACGCGAGCACTAGGCTTGGCTGATCAGCTCCTGTTTGTGCTATGGAAAGAAAAAAACAAGCGGAAACTTCTTCCGCAGTTATCATCTCATAACTACCACATCTATGTAGTATCGGTCTTCTTGCACAATATACTGTATTCCAATTACATGCAATCAGTTGAGTTGTTATTATTACATAGATTTTCATACGATTGGAGAAAGAGTGCAAGATTAGTTTATAGTGTGTCTGATCAACCTTAAGTTGACCATACATACTGTACTACAGTTACAACTCTTATTCGCATACATTTAGGATGGCTGTAGTGAAATGGTTAAAGGCAACAGCTTTGTCACAAGAGACCTTGGTTTGCTGTCTGGCTGTAGCCAGGTATCAATTCAGCTAGGAATCCTTGGGTACGTCTCCCCAATGTTCCAGGGTGGCCTGTTGAGTGTCATTTGTGGCTGGAGCTCTTAAGCACTTTGAGTCTGACAGGAGAAAAGTGCTGTACAAATGTTCACATTATTATTGAGGGTAGGCAGATCAACTCTATTTTAATTAGATTATTTTGGCTTAGTAAAATAGGAAAAGGTTGCACAGTTGATATTGTATGATACAGTATATTCTGACAGATCTGATATGTCACCAGAGCTGAACATCTAAATTATGCGATTAGGGTGGAAATAGGCAGACATTTGTTTCCCAGTATGATAAAATTTTTCGTAGGAATTGTTTAAGTTGGAGTGTTTTCGTTTTTTTGATTTGTATTCACCCACGGTGGAAGGCCCCTGGTTCCTTTTTCCCCTTTGTGTAGAAAGGACATGACAGGGGCAAACCCAGGATTTTCAAGTGGGGTATTCCTGAAAGATCTCCCTCAGCCACACACAGTACAGTATAATAATATGGTAGGACATCATGCTGGGTACACATAATGCAATTTCCCATCCAACCGACTGACTGTGCTCATACATGACTCTGTTAAGTTCCCCAGAGCTGCTCCATGCTCTGTACATATGCTGCTGCTCCATCCACAGTCAACTGTAGCAGTATGAAAATAGGGGACAGTGCTGTGAGCTGCAGGATACCTGCAGATATTCTGGTGTCTCAGCTTGTGCCTACACCCACCTCGGTCTTAGGGGGGGGGGGGATTCTGGGCAGCTGTAATCCCCCCCTCCCTTGCGTTTGCCTATGTATGGGATGCTTTCAGCTGAGTCAATCATTTAAAGTCATGCTCATAAAATAAACTTTCATTGCCCAAACGCATCTACCCAATGTACAGGTTTTCCCTTATATTGGTTCCTTCCTATTTGGCAATTTGCTGAGATGGAAAATATATGGGTAGCTTTTGTAGTTTCCAGACCATTTTGCAGTTTATAATCTTCTGCTTGTCATCTTTCATCCCTCTCCACAGGATAATACACACTACTTGTCAGGAAGCCAAACAGCTTGTCTGTACACCAGTAAACTGCCACTCGAAATGACCGCTAAAGGTTGTTTCAGGAGACAGACTTCTTGCATACAAAGCAAAGACCGGGCAGCAGAGTACCGGTAGGTGTTCCCAGTTAGTAGACACTCTCCATCTCCTCCCCATACTGCTTTTTTAGTACAGTGTAGCAGGGTTTTGTCATTTTGAGACTGCTCTAACTGCAGTGCTAGACACAAAGATGAATGTCTCAGCAGAGGGAGGAGGTGCATAGCTCCCAACTGTCCTTCATTTGGAGGGACAGTTCCTCTTTGGGAGTCCTGTCCCTCTGTCCTCATTCCACCTCATTTGTCCCTCTGTCAGGACTTTGTCCTTCTTTCTATGTAAATATATATATTTCTCTACCAACAAAATGAGTTTGATTGACTCTATACTTTATTCCCATACTTTAAATTGATATATATTACTAATTTTAAAATGTTAATATGAAGGAACATGAACCAGGATAGAAAGGACCAGTGTGGTTTGAATTATAAAACAACCTATTTTTCTTATTAAATCTTTATGGTATGCATGACTAGGGGGTGTGATGGGGGCGTGATCAGGAGCGTGACAGAGGCGTGGCTTAAGTGTCCCTCTTTCTCATCTCAAAAAGTTGTGAGGTATGAAGGTGGGTGAGGTCAGTAGAGCTGTAGTTATAGGAAGGCACAAGCTGCAGCCCCCTCCACTCTTCTCTGGTTTCTTCATGTGTGAAATGAAGGAAAAGGGGAGGTGTCTGGAAACTGTCATGTCAACAAGTAGAGAAGCCTCAGGATGCAGCCAACTAGGTACATTCAATGTATTATTACAAAAATGATATACGTTAGACACAAGTGGAACACACATTCATGCAAATTTCATATAATGTGCATTAAAATAGTAGGCAGAACTAGGGTTTTACATACCATTGGTGATATTTATGTGTATCCTTAAAGGATATAAAATGTGCTACAGCCAGAGTTACATAAATAGTTGAAAATGTTCAGACGTCAGTGATGCATTCAGCTATTTCAGACCTCAAAGCAGGGCCCCCAGTTCACACATATTCCTGATAAGCTCCTCTGTTTGGCTCTATTGTTTTATATCCATACAGCTAGAACATTTGGAAAACAATTGCGATGAACTGAATGTGTACATTGCTGTGCACCTGTGTCTTTAAAACGGTACTTGGAGGAACAGAAGGCCTTATAATGATTTTTCTTTCATTTAAATGGTGCCTTTGGGCAATTGTTTGGTGCCTATGCTATCAGACTTATGCCTTATGCCACATATGCCCCTGGCGCCTGTGTCACCTTGCCAGTGAGAAGGGTGTTTTAAAGCACAGACCTGTGCAGAAATACAATCTATCACTCCTGATCAAAGTCCCGCAGTGTCTTTTGAAATCTGGGAGTTAAATAGTAACAATAATATGCCCACTAGTGGTCTTACAGACAATGTAATTCACTTGTGAATTGCATCAGCAAGAATTCATTTTAATTGTGCCCTACAGGTAACGCCTGTTAAATCACTTAGTGGCTCAGGTGTTACATTGAAAGGTTTGGCTAAAGAATAACTCCAGGCAAAATTATAATTTTACCTTTCAAATGTGAATGTCACCTGGTTATAGTGACATTTTTCTGATGACAATTTGTGAGGCCAAGTTTATAGTCTCAGCACTTCCTGTAGCTCGTTATGTGCCGCCACTCATTCACTAGGTGTCTGTTTTCTGGAGTGTGATGATGTCACCATATTATGTCCAGTCCAGACTGTTTGGAAAGACGTTCTCATTCAGAAGTACTGCATCAACAGGTGCCTCTTACTTAAAGAGAACCCGAGGTGGGTTTGAAGAATATTATCTGCATACAGAGGCTGGATCTGCCTATACAGCCCAGCCTCTGTTGCTATCCCAAACCCCCCTAAGGTCCCCGTGCACTCTGCAATCCCTCATAAATCACAGCCACGCTGCTGACAAACAGCTTGTCAGAGCTGGCTGTGTTTATCTCTATAGTGTCAGTCTGCTGCTCTCCCTGCCTCCTGCAGAACTCCAGTCCCCGCCTGCATCCCTTCCCTCCCTGCTGATTGGAGGGAAGGGACGGGGGCAGGGACCGGAGCTATGCAGGAGGCGGGGGAGCAGCTGAGACTGACACTACAGATGTAAACACAGCCTCACAGCACGGCTGTGATTTATGAGGGATTGCAGAGTGCAGGGGGACATTAGTGGGGTTTGGGATAGCAACAGAGGCTGGGCTGTATAGGCAGATCCAGCCTCTGAATGCAGATAACATTCTTTAAACACACCTCGGGTTCTCTTTAATAGAGTTGCACTTTGAATTGTCATTATTGATTTTAATGTTTTTCTATTGCAGTTCAACTTGTTTTTAAAGATAATTTAGCTAAAAACAGCTAAACCAGCTGTGCCCACACATTTGAATGTAAGAAGCACAGTATATCTATGATTAAAGCGGAATATAACCCTGCATTTCAACTTTGCTCTAAAATATTATTTACAGCATATTATATGCAAAAAGCATTTTTTTTTTACTAGACCAGCATTGGAAGGGTTAAACACAGACGTTTCAAGTTCCGTGGAGAGATATGCAGAAGTTCAGATTGTTACATTCTATGTATCTATTGATAAACAGTTACACACTCTTTGGCAGTCCTCCAAGCTCCTTCTCAGTCAGAGAGATGAGTCATTCAACACTTAGATACATTTCTGTAAACAAAATGTATCTCTTTTCAGCTTCGGATGCGTCTGCAGAAATCTAAAGGAACTTTAAAGCCCTGTGTAACCCTTCCAATACTGGTCTAGTAAAAAAAAAATGCTGGTTGCATATAATATACTGTAAATAATGTTTTAGAGCAAAGTTGAAATGCAGGGTTATATTCCGCTTTATCAAGTATACGTATGACACTACAAATGCCATTTGTTTTATCTGATTTACTAGAGTAGGTTAATTGAGATAACCTTGTGTTCTCATTAAGCATCCCCTCATCTTAACAAAATCTTTGTTGCACATCGCTGATTTTGTTTCCTGTTTTAAAGAGAATATAAGCTTGATTTCCTGTAATTTCTCTACTTAAAACAAATTCCTGCCTTTGTTGCCATTGTTCTGTTTAGTTTTAGGTATTTTTATAGTTAGATATTCAATTTTAGATATTGTTAGGATACATTCTATTACAGATTACTTACCTTGTATATTTAAAGTCAAAAGCTCAGCTCCTACACACGGGTCACAACATGCTTTTCCAGAATGGAGGATTCCGAGCTAACTGTCATTTACTTAGTTTGTGGAGGTATGGAAAATAAGCAACAGTTGTTCCTGCTTCTGTAGGAAGGGAACAAAATCTGGGGTGTCTTTACTGCAGAGCTGTGGAGTCCGAGTCGGAGCAATTTTGGGTACCTGGAGTCAGAGTCACATAGTTATTTGGATTGAAAAAAGATATACGTCAATCGAGTTCAACCAGAAAACAAAGTACAACACCAGCCTGCTCCCTCACATATCCCTATTGATCCAGAGGAAGGCGAAAAACCCTTACAAGGCATGGTCCAATTAGCCCCAACAGGGAAAAAATTCCTTCCTGACTCCAGATTGCAATCAGATAAAATCCCCGGATGAACACCACTGGGCATTATCTAGTAATTATAGCCATGGAGTCGAAGTCGGAGGTTTCAATAAAGTGAGGAGTCGGAGTCGGATGATTTTTAAACCAAATCCATAGCTTTTGTAAAAATTAGACTAAGGAGTTGGAGTCGAGGAGTCGGAGCAATTTTGGGTACCTGGAATCAGAGTCGGTGGTTTCGTTAGCTGTGGAGTCGGAGTCGGAAGATGTTTATACCCACTCCACAGCCCTGCTTTACTGTAAACTAGTGCTAGCACACAGAGTACAGTTTCTAAACTAAAAAAAATAATAATAATACAGCTTATTTCACAGTGAACTGGAAAGATAATTCTTAATAGTCTTAGTATGTAAAAACAATTGTGCGGTACTGTTACATGTCTACAGCAAATGTTTAGCAAAAGCAGAATTTCACTTAACCTTACGTCACACTTTGGTGAATCAGTTTTTGGGGCTGCACCACTGATACATACAATCAGAGTTCTGGTTCTTGCTATTTAGTTACTAATACATTTTTAAATGGAATGTAAATGGGTTAACTCATCTTCCCTTTGCCTTTCTTGCATTGGAATTTGCAGACAGATCAGACATGACTAAGTGTTAAAAATATATAAAAATAGGAGAAATCAGGAAGTGTGTGGAGAGGAATGACACTGCTTCACATTACTTATATTTTTAGAGAGAAGGCAAAGAGTTACTCCTGCAGTAAGGCTCGTGCATTTTGTCTACAAACCAACAAAGTCGTTTTTGACTTGCCCGCTGAATAATTTAAAAAGCCCCATTTTCCCTGCTGCTTCATCTCATGTTTCCAGCCATACAGTAATAATAATTATACTGTTTGTGCATAAAGTGAAAGAAAAAGCATACATTATTTATGGATGGCCTTTATTTGCCATTAAATGGTATTATCACCATATGGCCATAATTACATACTACGGCTGAAATGTGAGTTACTAAACACTTTTGCACTTGGACACCCCTAATTAAAAGCCTAGTCTGAAATCACGGTGTTATTTCATTTATAGAGTCGCTGTGATAGAGAAGTAGTCTTAAAGGATGCATTTTTGTGTGTTTCTTGGAAAACGATATGACTTTCAGATTATAGTTTAGTTATTTTAGCCGTTAGATAACTGGCAGAGAACAGTGGTGCACTTGCTCACAAGACATACCCACTGATGCACACACCTACGAATCATGCACCCACACAACCGCCAGTGACCTGCACCCTCCCCCCCCTCCCACTCCCCACCCCCGCCAGCACGCTGCATGACCCTTCACCTGCACAGTGCAGCGGTACACACATATATGGGTGCTGACACCTGGGATTTTATTAAGTAGGATATCAAAATATGCATAGTTAATATCTAAAAGAAATTAAAGCGGACTATAACCCTGCATTTCAACTTTGCTCTAAAACATTATTTACAGTATATTATATGCAACCAGCATTTTTTCTTTACTAGACCAGCATTGGAAGGGTTACACAGAGCTTTAAAGTTCCTGGAGAGAACTGCAGACGCATCCGAAGCTTACATAGATACATTTTGTTTACATAAATGTATCTAAGTGTCACTCTCTCTGACTGAGAAGGAGCTGGAGGTCAGCCAAAGAGTGTGTAACATTTATCACTTGTTACATTCTATTTAGTTAAATGTATCTATCTGAACTTCTGCATATCTCTCCACGGAACTTTAAACCTCTGTGTTTAACCCTTCCAATGCTGGTCTAGTAAAAAAAAAATTCTGGTTGCATATAATATGCTGAAAATAATGTTTCAGAGCAAAGTTGAAATGCAGGGTTATATTCTGCTTTAATCTGAAATCACTCTTAACGGATATTATTAATATTATTATTAATTTACATAGCATCATTATCTTTCATGTACAGAGTAAAAAATTGTGGCTTGCATTATCCCATTTTCATCTCCATAGCAACAAATGCATTACTAAACTGTAGGCTAGTAAGACATCTGTACAACACAGGGTTCCAAACTGTCACCTGAGGGATTTAAGTCTCAGCTCCTGCGGACAACAGTACATACATGTGTGAACGAGGCTTTAATTATATCCCTGGACAGACTAGCTATCAATGCATACATAAATACGTAGAAAGGGCGCTGGGTAAATATGGGCACCAGGTGAAGCCACTAGTACAATATCGGCAATACTGTTAATAGTCTGTTAATAATTCAGCAAAATCGACGGCTGTATCGATCGAAACCCAATTGAACATGTTGGAAATAATCGATCCCGCAGATCGAGTGGGAAATCGCATCGTGTGTACAGCATAACACTGGATACACTGGGTGCCGCTGTAGCCACAAATAACATTAATGTCTATGGCAGCATCCAAATTACCAGGTGTCGCGCAGCAGCCAAATTACCTGTCTCAGCTGTCAATACCTTCTCCTTCTGTCAGAAATTAACAAGTTGAATCTTCCAGCCATCAGAGGGCACTGTGTATGAATGTCTCCATCCAGTGTGAGACATAGATTCTTTATACTACGTGTGCCATTTTGGGACACAAGATTTAACTTGTTTCTTTCTTTCCTACAGCAGGTGATATAAACATCTAGGTCCAGCCAGGGAGATCATCAGGGTTGTTCAAGTGAGCTGAGTATGGTTCAAGTCGAATCAGGTCATATTGGTGCCCTGCACCGAATCAGGTCTTTTCGTGGTGCCCGATGCTCAGCACTGAGCACCGAAGCTGGGCCCATAGTGCTATGTTGCGCGGAGCACGCGGGGCTATCGCCAGACCCCAAATTACATCTCCCTCTGAGTCGCTACAACTGAGAAGGGGAATAGTATTTAATGCTGTCAGGGAGTTTAGCTGCAGCAGGGTGAGCCGTCATTCGGCTCGCCTGCGCCCAACTGACCAGCGCCCATATAACATATACTCGGATAAAGCTACATACAGTACATTCTTGGTTGAACTTGATGGACGGATGTCTTTTTTCATACACTTACAGCTTATAGACTTAAGGCCCGTTTCCTCTATTGCGAATTTGCATGCATTTCCTGCATGCAAATTCGCATAGGCAATACAAGTGGTTGGGGCTGTTTACACTTGTCAGGATTTCTTTGCGGTTTTGTGCGTAGGAAAAATCTGCACGGCAGAGCCATCAGAATTTGCTCGCCGCACACCGCTAAGCGATTCGCATACAATGGCTATCATTCATAAACGTGTTGTCGGTAAAGAGAATTTGTGCGGTAAAACACCGCTGTAAAACACCGGTGTTTTAGACTTCTGGCTGCTCATTCATAAAAATGTATCCAGTTGTGATAGCAGTGCGGAGATTCCCCGAACTAGTCTGTCGGTAGGCAGGCAGTAGGCTTGCGGAAGCACAGGAAGCTATGGAATTGATACATTTCTCCGTGTTCTGCTCTACTGCAGCTGCCAGGGAGGTTTGTCTCTACATTAACTTAACATTGTTATCGCCACATCAGAGGGAGCGGTATTTCCCGTCCTCATACCGCTTGCGTAATTCTTTATGAATTAACATTCTGTTACATTTGTTATGAAAATCACCGCACAAGGCGGTGCTTTATCGCTCTGCTCGGTAATGTCAGCTTTTATGTGGAAAGAGCCTTTATGAATGCCGAATTTGCTAAGTGTTCGGTAAAGTGAGCTGTTTTAAGCATTTCCGCATGCGGAAATGCTTTATGAATGATAGCCAATGTATTTAATAGGAAATTTGCATGAGGTTTCGGTATGCGAATTTTACCGCAAATTCTCATATGATTTTGTATAAAACCAACGTAAAAACACACAGGCACTGACATGGTTAAATTTGCATACATACAAACATATGCGAAATCGTATGCGAATTCACGGTACAATTTGCATACAAACGCTAATGAATTTGCATCCACATGCGAATTCATTACCGCGGTTTCCGCGGCACAAGTGGAAACGGGCCCTTACATTGAGTGCAGTTTCAATTTTGATTGCAAACAAGTGTGCTCCCAGACCTCATAGCAGGACACCTCTATCTCCAAGCAACACTTACTTTTTTTGTATGGGAATATGAGTCAGTTAAAGAGGAACTCCAGTGAAATTAATGTAATAAAAAAAGTGCTTCATTTTTACAATAATTATGTATAAATACATCAAAGGTCAGCGCAGGTTTAGAAAGTCATTGTATATAGGGAACGATAAATTCTTCACCACAATATATCAAATGTAGGTATCCGCCAAACATCAAAACAAGAAAAGGCTTACCAGCTCCCAACAACCCACATTATAAGGGCTCTTTCACATAAGGGCAGATTTTGTGCGTTAACGCAAATGGCAGCCGCTTGCGTTAACCAAGGTAAGATGAAAGTCCATAGACTTTGATTTTACCTTTCACACCCGACGCTGCGTTTCGATGCGTTGCGGTTCTGACGCACACAGGTGCAGTTTTTCATCCAATGCACCCGCGAGCCGGCGGTTTCCGTCGGGTTTAATTACCAGCTACCGACACTGATTGCGTCGCACCACAGATACCCGACGACACGCCGCAGGCAGACAACGCGTGCCGGAGAACGGCTCCTGTACGCGTTGTCTAATGTGAAAGAGCCCTAAGGTTGTGAAATGGCTCAGGTCACAGATAATGTCCAGGGAACATCAGACGTTGTGAAGGTCCAGTGGACATCCATATGGAAGTAAAGTTTCAGGAATTTATATAGGAAAACAAAAACGGCAATATCTAAGCATAACCCGTTTATTTAGATAAAATTTCTTTAAAAGGCAAGAGATTTAAAAACAATAACTCACATACGGGGCCCATAAACTGGGAACCCCGGAAGATTAGCGCGCATGTAATGGTCAATCGTAGATCAATAGACAATGGTGCCGCCTGTTACCTTCCCGACCGGTTTCGCAGTCTTGCGTCATCAGGGGAGAGTTTCGCAGTCTTGCGTCATCAGGGGAGATTCTGGTGTTCCCAGTTTATGGGCCCCGTATGTGAGTTATTGTTTTTAAATCTCTTGCCTTTTAAAGAAATTTTATCTAAATAAACGGGTTACACTTAGATATTGCTGTTTTTGTTTTCCTATATAAATTTCTGAAACTTTACTTCCATACGGATGTCCACTGGACCTTCACGACGTCTGATGTTCCCTGGACGTTATCTGTGACCTGAGCCATTTCACAACATTATAATGTGGGTTTTTGGGAGCTGAAATTCCTGAAACTTTACTTCAGGGATGAGCAGAAACTACGCCTGTGCGAATTTACGCATCGTAGTTCGCATCTACGCATCGTAGTTCATAGGCGAAGTTTCAATCCTACGCTTACTAATTTACGCGTAGCGAAGTACCGCTACGCGTAGCTTACGCCCACTATGCATAGTTAACATGTGTATTGCGTAGTGAACTACGAATGCGTTACTCGCGTCTAATTTTCCGCATGCGATTGTATGCATACAAATTTACGCATTAGAAAGGGGAATGTACGCATAGAAGGGTTCCCAGTATATGGATTTCTAAAGAAATTAATGCGTACAATTTTCTGCATACAGGCATAAGTATCCACATACACTA
This sequence comes from Hyperolius riggenbachi, assembly GCF_040937935.1. Classification (NCBI taxonomy): domain Eukaryota; kingdom Metazoa; phylum Chordata; class Amphibia; order Anura; family Hyperoliidae; genus Hyperolius; species Hyperolius riggenbachi. The sequence continues at coordinate 199,790,651 of NC_090652.1, read as the reverse complement.
CACTTCGCACTACGCGTAATTGCGTATTTTAACGCGTATTCTACGAAATGCATACGAAGCGAATATTTGTTTTCGAAGCCGTAGTTTGGCGAACCGTAATTGCGTAAAACTACGCGTATTTCCAGCGTAGCGAAGTTGGCTGACTACGACCATCCTTGCTTTACATCCATACAGATGTCCAGTGGACCTTCACGACATCTGATGTTCCCTGGACGTTATCTGTGACCTGAGCCATTTCACAACCTTATTATGTGGGTTGTTGGGAGCTGGTAAGCCTTTTCTTGTTTTGATATTTGGCGGATACCTACCTCTGAGCATTTGATATATTGTGGTGAAGAATTTATCATTCCCTATATACAATGGCTTTCTAAACCTGCGCTGACCTTTGATGTATGCCTGACTTCTGAACTTTTGGACATTGTTCTTCTCAGCGGCGGTTCCATTGTTCCTTGGCGCCGATATATTTGCCATTATAAATTATGTATAAATGATTTAGTCAGTATTTGCCCATTGTAAAATCTTTTAAATCCCTGATTTACATTCAGACATTTATTACATGGTGACATTTTTACTTTTGGCAGGTGATGTAGCTGCTGCATGCTTTTTTGGCAGGTGGAAAAAGCTGTCAACAGCAATTTCCCACAATGCAACAAGGTTCACAGACAGGAAACTGCCAGGAGTACCACGGTCCTCAGAGTTTCTTGTGGGAGGGGTTTCACCATAATATCAGTCATACAGCGCCCCCTGATGGTCTGTTTGTGAAAAGGAATAGATTTCTCATGTAAAAGGGGGTATCAGCTACTGATGGGGATAAAGTTCAATTCTTGGTCGAAGTTTCTCTTTAAGAAAGCATACGTGCAATTGCACTTTACAGTATATTTGGCAATTTAATGGCTCTTCAATTTTACTCACAGAAAGCTATTCCACCATTATTTTGTAAACTATGAAAGCTGATGTGGTTTAAAAGAAATCATTATTGGTTTAAACTTGAATCTAACATTAGTGAATTTAGTGAGGGTTTTAGAAGGGTTAGGTTTTGTGCTAGAATGTTTATATACAGCCACATATTATACCAGTCCTGAGAATGTTTGATTGCACTATGTCAATATGAAGAGAGACCTGTGGGATGACCTGAGTAGTACAGTGTTCTTGACAACGAATTGTTGCAAAGCATTGTGGTCTACACTATAGAGACCCTGACAGGAGAAGGCATTTATTTCTGGGGGCTTAGGAAGCTGTCAAATACAGATAAGGCTCTTGATCTAATCCCGTAGGGGATACCAGTTTGTATTAAAAAGGAAAAAATTAATTTCTAACTACTGGGATTGCTGCCAAATTATGTGACCTTACAACAGTGCAGCTGCAGTGTAAAAATAAACCTCGATAAGTGAAATCTATGAATCCCACCAGAGTTGATAGCAAGAACAGAGCGTGTTTAAGTCTCCTTTTCCTCTGGGGAAGGGGGGCTGTCTTACTAGAAAATATCTCAGTTCCCTGTTCCCACAATAGCATATTGTACCACTAGATATATAATTACACAAGAACATGTAGATGTGGGGTAAGAGATAGATACGCTCAGTGAACATACAACACAACATGTGCTGTTCAAAGCATTGTGTGTTTTTGTAGCACTGGACAAAAGAACTAAATAAACAAGGTTACAGAGGAAGCATTGAGGGAAAAAAACAGAAGAAAGAAATCACAGTCATATGGCAATATGACACTGTCAGCATTTCAGCAGATATCTGTTTCTCAGGATTATTGCTCAATAAATACAAAATACATTTTCTGATTTATGTCCCTTCTCTGTGTCTAAGTACAGTGGAGTTATCACACACAGTAGAGTAGTCCTC